>NW_024412430.1:1206656-1326374 GCF_014898765.1 Herpailurus yagouaroundi
TTTATCTGGGTTTTTAAAGACTGATGTCATTACTTGGCTCCATTTCCAATCTCCCTCTCATTTCATGAAGGTTTCTTTCTCTCCCTTCTCAACCCTCCCATTCTTTTTCCTCTAGAGGCCAATAATCTTATCCTAGCAGTGACAATGGCCTGGAGGTCTACTGACTAATAATCTCATTAATTCTCATGATATTTTTTCGAAAAAAAAAATATAAATGGCAATTATTACTTCAATTTTACATATGTAAAACTTGAACCAGAAAGAATGAAACAGATTTGCCCAGGGTTACACAGAAAATGGAGGAGCCAAGGTGGGAATGAATGAAACACTTCCTATCATACACAGTCACCTTGGGCTTCATTAATAGGCTTATTATTATAATAGTAAATGTCAAATTTCATCTAGAAATATCATAACCATTTACATGCTCCAGAATAATGCAGTACAAATTTAAAAATCAGCATTCTAAAGATTTGTACATATCATATTTTATGCATTTAGTTTTTGCTACATCCATTATCATTCAGTAAAGTTAGAATATTGTAAAACAAAAATGCAATCCTTGGGTTGAGCCTGTGAGTATGTGTGTGTGTGTGTGCGCACATGCGTGCACGTGCACATGTAATGTTTAGTCTGATTATAATGGCAGTTTGAATGCTTGACTGGTCTATAGAGATTGGTAGTAATTAGCATGACAGACAAAAGGAGCAAATGTAGTCCATTTATGCCTTGAGCTGAACTAATTTTAGTGTTAAGCATGAATCTAATATCCATAAACAGGGAATAGTTATTAGCAAATATTGAAGTCAGAATCATACTTGTAGTTTTGCAGCAAAAGTAAGAATTACCTAGCTTCAACAAGACCGCGGGTTTTGCTGTTAAAGATAATACTATAAATGTATTAACTGGTTAAAACCCTGCTAGGAAAGTGAGTGTCTAACAATCCATAGACAAAGTTTGAGTTAGTTTATCCTTTCTAATAAATGCTTATATATATATACATATATATATATATATATATATATGTAAAAGCATGCATTGAATCAAGAAACAATATAAGCTTTACATCACAGTGGAAAACAGGATCTTTATAAAATATACATGTATGTTAGTAAACTATCTCTTTCTCTCCAAGCAGTAAATCAGTTTGTTTCTGGCTTTAAATAAACAGACCGTGCCTCAGTCCAAAGGACATTGAAGCAATTCAATGGCATCAGGTGAATTGGAGATTTGGGAATTTGGTACTAGTGACTTTTTATGATCTCTCTGTCATTGTCATGTTATCACACTATTGGAAGAGAAATTTTGTCATGCCACTTCTAGATTAGCAGAGAAGTGTAGGCAAAATTGCTTCTATCCCAACATATCCCAGTCCTATGTCATTTCCACAGCTTCATTATTGGGGCCTCACACATGGGAAGAGATCACTGAAAGTATATGTGGCTGAAAGAGATCCACAACTGGGTTGCCATTTGGATAGACTAGTTATTTATACATGAGAACTTAAGTAACTTAACCTCTCAGAACTTTGTCATTACAATTGTAGAGAACATATAGACCAAACCATGTCATGAGATTATTTTAAGTATCTTATTGATAACTATTAAAACAAGTAAGTAATACTCTGGACAAAAATACAGCATTAAAAATAATATTAATAATGGACATGTGCTCATAAAAACTAATTCAAAATAAAGAAAAATTCTAGCAACATTGTGGGATGCAGGATTATACCCAAATCAACTGCATTGCAATGTACCAGCAACGAAAAGTGCAAAAATGAAATCAAGAAAAAAACCATTTTAATAACATAAAAAGAATAAAATATTTCAGAATATATTTAATTAAAAAGTGCATGACTCTTACATCAAAAACCACAAAACATTATTGAAGTAAATTAAGAAGGATCTAAAACATAAAAAGGTTTTCTATGTTCATAGATTGGAGGGATTAATATGGTTAAGATGGCAATATTCCCCTAGTTGATCTTCATATTCAGAGTAATCTGTATCAGAAACTAAGCTTTGTTTTTCTTTTAAAAAAATTGATACACTGACCTTAAAAATCATAGGGGATATTTCAGAATAACATTTCATAAGGAACTGTTCAGAATAACCAGAACAGTCTTTAAAAAGAAAAAGAAAGTTCAAGGACTCACACTTCCCAATTTCAGTACTTATTACAAAGCTACAGTAATCAAAACAATGTGGTACTAGCATAAGGAAAGAAACTGAGATTAACAGATTTGAGACCTCAAAAATAAACTTCCACATTCATGGCTAATTAATTTTTGCCAATAGTGTCAAGGAAAATTTTCAATAGAGGAAAAAAAAGTCTTTTCTATAAATGGTGCTGGACAATTTGATATTTACATATAAAAGCATAAAGTTGAACCTCAAACTATATACAAAACCTAAATCAAAATGAATCAAAAACCTAAATGTAAAAGCCAAAATGACAAAAAAATCTTAGTAGAAAACCTAGGCATAAATTGTCATTAACCTGGATAAGCAATGGTTGCTTATACACGAAAAGCACATGCCCAAAGACAAGACAAAAGATAAAGTTAATCGAACTGCATCAGAATTAAAAACTTTTGTGCTTTAAAGGTTACCATCCAGAAACTGAAAAGACAGACAACCTACAGACAGGGAAAAAATATTTGCAAATCATGTATCTAGTAGAATCTAATAAGCTGAATACATAAGGAACTATTAGACCTTAAACATAAAAAGACAACTCAGTTTAAAGATGGTCATAGGATTTCAATCAATAATTCTACAAATAGAATATGTAAGTGATCAATAAGCAAATGAAAAACTACTCAACATCATTAGGTTAATGCAACTGAAGCCATAATGAGGTATCACTTCACACTCATCATTGTAGCTAAAATTTAAAAAAATTAAAAGGATAATAAGACATATTGATGAGAACTGGATAAACTGTAACCATCATAATCTTTGGAAAACAGTCAGGCAGTTCTGTAAAAGTTAAACACAGAATTACTATATTATCCAGCAATTTCACTCGTATGTATATACCCCTTAAAAACGATGTTCACAAAACAACTGTACATAAATGTACATTGCAGCATTATCCATAATAGCTATAAGTTGGGAAAAACACAAATAACAAACCCACTACTGAATGGTGAAACAAGTGTGATACACCTTCACAAAGGAATATTATTCAGTCATAAAAAAGAATAAAGTACAGAGACATGCTACAACACAGATTTATCTTGGAAACGTTATACTTGCTAAGTGAAAGGAGCCAGACACAATAGGACATATAGTGTTATGATTGTATTTATGTGAAACGTCCAGAATAGGTAAACTCATTGAGTAGAAAGTAGGTTAGTAATTGTTAAGGGATGATGGGAGGGGGGAATAGAGAGAGAATACTAATGGGTATAGTTTATTTTTAAGGTGACTGAATGTTCCAGAATTAGATACTGGTGATGGTTTTAAAACTTTGTGAATACACTAAAAATCACTGAAGTTTACACCTTAAAACGATGAATTCTATGGTGTGTGAATTATATATCAAGAACACAATAATAATTCATAGGCACCGAGTAACACATTCACAGCAAGAAAGATCCCAACAATTTTCTATCACATCTGACATTGTCACTATTAACTGGAGTTGAAAACAAATGTTAACATTAAACATCATTTGGAAGGGGTAATTTTTTTAAATTAAATATTTAGTTTTCTGAGATGGATAAACAATTTTGTGATTGGAAAAGACTAAAGATCTAGGGCTTGAACCAATGTCCATTACTGGGGCACAAAAGTGAAAAGCTATGGGTCACCTATTAGGGATAGCCTGAAAAAGTTGTCATCTTTTGACAGAGGGAAGAGAGATTAATTAAAGAATATAGCATTCAGAAAAAAAATTACTTGATTTTTTAATTTGTTTTAAAGTTTATCCATTTGTTTTAAAAGAGAGAGAGAGAGAAAGAGAGAGAGAGAGAGAGAGCAGTCAGGGGCAGGGCAGACAGAGAGAGAGAGTGAATCCCAAGCAGGCTCTGCAGTGTCAGACCCTCAAGGGGCTCGAACTCACAAACCATAAGATCATGACCTGAGCCAAAACCAAGCATCGGAGGATTAACTGACTGAACCACCCAGGCACCCTCTGAAAAAATATTTTAAAATGAATGGAAGAGAATACACTAGAAAGCAGTCTTCACCTTCACCAAAATATTGCCCAGACTTAGCACTGCTCAGGAACATTATCCTCACAACTTCATTCCTTATGTTTTAAGAAGCAATGATTTTAGGGGTATCTGTGTGGCTTAGTTGGTTAAGCATCCAACTTTGGCTCAGGTCATGATCTCATGGTTCGTGAGTTCGAGCCGCACATCAAGGCTCTGTGCTGACAGCTTGGAGCCTGGGGCCTGCTTCACATTCTGTGTCTCCCTCCCTCTCTGCCCCTTCCCCACTCGCACTCTGATCTCTCTGCCTCTCTCAAAAATAAATAAACATTAAAGAAAGGGTTTTTTTGGTGGGGAGGCACCTGGGTGGCTCAGTCAGTTAAGCATACGACTTTGGCTCAGGTCATGATCTCACAGTTATGGGTTTGAGTTCTGTGCTGGGCTCTGTGCTGATAGCTCAAAGCCTGGAGCCCATTTCAGATTCTGTGTCTCCTCCTCTATCTGTCCCTCCCATGCTCATGCTCTGTCTCTCTCTGTCTCTCAATAATAAATAAAGGCTAAAAAACTTTTTTAATAAAAAATTAAAAAAATTTTTTAAAGAAGCAATAATTTAAAAATATCTTTCTTATTATATTCTCTTTTGCATATTACAAACACCACACATCACATTTTGTTTGAGTCTCTGTAAGTTTATGTCCTCTAACCTTGTCTCAAATTCTGCAAACAGAACCTTAACCTCGGGTGTATTAAGACTGTGGAATAATTACACAAATATAAAAGCTAAAATAAAGGAAATTTATCATAATGTCCAGTTCACAAAAAATTGTTTGTTTTATACCTATGAGGCTCAGACTATGCTTATCAGGGAAGCTTGAAGGAAAAATTTCCCTGGGCTGTTCATTCATCATGAATTACACAAAATCATATCATACTTCTGTGACTAATACGCAGTAGTAATATTATATTAGTTGTACTCTTACAGAGAAATGTCCACTTAGAGAAATAAACTTTTAAGTCATGTCTATGTGAACATAAGGAGTGTGAAAAATGGTATCGTATCTGTGGGCTATCTTAATTAACATTCTCCAAGTAGTAATACCAAGTCACTGTCCTTGGAATAATCAAAAAGATGTAACACAGTAAGGAGAAAGCACCATTTTTGTTTGTTTGTTTGTTTGTTTGTTTTCCCCAGTAAGATGATGTTATAGTTATATAGTGACAGCCTAACAGGCCAATTCAGTAGAACATTTAGTTATCCAAAGGAGGATGCTGATTATTAGAGGAGGGAGTATTTTACTTGGATTCAAACAAACTCAGTGCCAGTGTTTGTCATTAAAATTTAATATGGCACTATATGTGAGAAAGGCGCTAATGCATAGAAAGTTTCCTCCTTCTTTCCTCCCTTCCTCCTTCTCCCTCCCTCTTTCCTTTTGTCTTTTTTCTATCCAATTACTGTCTAAACCTTCCTCATCATAAGAATACTTTGTTGACAGTGTCATTGCCATTATCTGTTTCTTAAAGGAGGCATGGACTACAGTCTAAAGATTCAGTACTGGGGTGCGTGGGTGGCTCAGTGAATGGAGCATCCAACTTTGCTGTGGTCATGATCTCATGGTTTTGGGTTTCAGCCCCACGTCAGGCTCTGTGCTGACAGCTCAGAGCCTGGAGCCTGCTTTGGATTCTGTGTGTGTGTGTCTGTGTGTGTGTGTGTGTGTGTGTGTGTGTGTGTGTGTGTTTGTGTCTCTGCCCCCTCCCTGCTCATACTCTCTTTCTCTCTCTCTCTCACTCACAAAAATAAACATTAAAAAAATTTTTTTTAATGTAAAGATTCAGTACTTCTTCAGTGCATCTTCAAGAGTATAGAATAGAGCCATCTCTCTCTCTCTTTTTTAAATTGCCATCTAACAGAACTTTCTACAATGATAGAAATGTTCTAAATCTATACTTTCTGTGAATTCCACTACTGAGCATCTGAAGTGAGACTAATACAATTTAGAACTCAAATTTTTAATGTAATTTAATTTACATAAGGCTTCCATATTGAACACTGCCAGTTTGGAATTTTCCTTTAATCTTAATATTTAAATATCTATGGGGAGAGAAGCCAAGATGGCAGAACACCATGGAAGTTTTTTTGCATCTCATATCCATGATATACAGCCATATCAACACTAAACCATCCTGCACACCTAGACTACTTATTTGAGGATTAACATAACAATCTGCACAACCTGAACCACAGAACTCAGCACACAAAGGTGCCAGCAGACCCCGGAGAACAACCACATTCACTGGTGCTGGAACAAGGTTGTTAAGGGTGAAGCCTGGTGCCAGATGTGTGTTGAGATTTTCCATAATCCCTGAAACGTTGTTGCTACATGATCATGTGAACATTTTCTGGGGTGGGCTGGCACCCAGCCGCAGTCTCTGGGCATTGGCAGCAGCATTGGTCCCTAGAATATTCCTGGGTGCATCCAGCACCTGGCCATTGCTCAGTGAGATCCCTCTCCAGAATGTCAGAGCAGGACAAAGCCACAGTCCCTCAGAAGTGAGGCATTGGGAAACACAGCCGAATCTGAGATAAAACTCAGGAGGGAGGTGCCGCCTGGCCACCTAACAGCTTGGTCATGGGCAATGTAAAAGCAGAGACTGGATGGAAGCCAGGGAAAAAGGACAGGTGTGTGATTGCTGATATAGGAGAATAGAGTTCCTATGCTAGAGACTGGGTAGCTGGGTGATGCCATTTTCATCCCTCGGGTGCATGCACATACACACCTACAAGCGCCACAACAATCCACCCCAGTAAGTTAAGCAGCACCATCTAGTGGAGAATGGAGCCACTACACTAAGCCCCTCCCAACTGGTCCAACCTCGCTCTTCAGGAAAATCACAAATCTCTCTACCCGCTTCGTTTATGGACTATAAATTGCTTCATAGTTTGACTTCTAGGGGAAAACGATGTAATTTTAACCGTATTTCAGTCTGTTCGCTGGTCCATCTATACAATTTTCTTTTCTTTTTCTTGAATACAGAAAGAAAAAATTTATTTTTATTTTTATTTTAAATTTTTATTAAAAATATTTTTCTTTAATTTTTTTGAATATAATTTTTACCTTTTCATAAATTTTTTCAAATTCTATTTTACTTCCATCATTTCATTTTATTTTACTTCATTGTATTCATTTTTTCAAATTTTCAAACATTTTCCTGTTTTTTTTTTTCCTTTTTGTCTCTTAATCTATCAAGCTCCTTTCAGCAACCAGACCAAAACACACCTAGGATCTAGCATCATTTATTTGATTCTTCTGTGTGTGTGTGTGTGTGTGTGTGTGTGTGTGTGTGTTGTTTTTGATTTTTTAATTTTATTTTTTTTAACTTGTATTAATTCCTTTTCTTCCTTCAAAATGATGACAATGAAGGAATTAAGCCCCCAAAAAAGAGCAGAAAGAAATGACAGCCAGGAACTTAACACAGACACAAGCAAGATATCTGAACCAGAACTTAGAATCATGATAATAAGAATACTAGCTGGGGTCAAGAATAGATTAGAATCCCTCTCTGTGGAGATAAAAGTAGTAAAAGCTAGTCAGGATAAAATAAAACATGCTATAACTGAGCTGCAATCTCAAATCGATGCCACAGCAGCAAGTATGGATGAGGCAGAGCAGTAAATCAGTGATACAGAGGACAAACTTATGGAGAATAATGAAGCAGAAAAAAGAGGGAGACTAAGGCAAAAGAACACGATTTCAGAATTAGAGAAATCAGTGACTCATTAAAATGAGCAACATCATCATCATAGGTGAAGAGAAAGATGAAGAGAGAAGAGAGAGAAAAAGGGATAGAAAGGTTATGTCAGCAAATCATAGTGGAAAACTTTCCTAACCTGGGGAAAGACACAGACATCAAAATCCAGGAAGCACAGAGGACTCCCATTAGATTCAACAAAAATCGACCATCAACAAGGCATATCATAGTCAAATTCATAAAATACTCAGGCAAGGAAAGAATCATGAAAGCAGCAAGGGAAAAACAATCCTTAACCTACAAGGGAAGACAGATCAGGTTTGCAGCAAACCTATCCACTGAAACTTGGCAGACCAGAAAGGAGTGGCAGGACATATTCAGTGTGCTGAATCAGAAAAATATGCAGTGAAGAATTCCGTATCCAGCAAGGCTGTCATTCAAAATAGAAGTAGAGATTAAAAGTTTCCCAAACAAAAATTAAAGGAGTTTGTGACCAAGAAATTTTAAGGGGGACTCTCTGAGGGGAGAAAAGATGAAAAAACAAAAAAAAGCAACAAAGACTATAAAGGACCAGAGAACACCAGAAACTCCAACTCTACAAGCAATATAATGGCAATAAATTCATGTCTTTCAGTTCTCACTCTAAATGTCAATGGACTAAATGCTCCAATCAAAAGACATAGGGTAACAGAATGAATAAGAAAACAAGATCCATCTACATGCTGTTTACAAGAGACCCACTTTAGACCTAAAGATACCTTTAGATTGAAACTAAGTGGATGAAGAACCATCTATCATGCTAATGGTCGACAAAAGAAAGCTGGAGTAGCCGTACATATATAGACAATCTAGACTTTAAAATAAAGACTGTAACACGAGGTGAAGAATAAGGGGTCTATCTACCAAGAAGACCTAACAATTGCAAACATTTATGGTCCAAATGTGAAGGCACCCAAATACAGAAATCAGTTAATAACAAACATAAAGAAACTCATTGATAATAATATCATAATAGTAGGGGACTTCAACATCCCACCTACAGCAATAGACATATCATCTAAACAGAAAACCAAGAAGGAAACAATGGCTTTGAATGGCACATTGGACCAGATGCCAACAAAATGGGCGATCTGGAAGAAATGGACAAATTCCTAGAAACCCATAAACTACCAAAACTGAAACAGAAAGAAATAGAAAATTTGAACAGACCCATAACCGGTAAGGAAATTGAATTAGTAATCAAAAATCTCCTAGAAAACAAGACTCCAGGACCAGATGGCTTTCCAGGAGAATTCTACCAAACATTTAAGGAAGAATTAACACCTATTCTCTTGAAGCTGTTCTAAAAAATAGAAATGGAAGGAAAACTTCCAAACTCTTTCTATGAATCCAGCATTACCTTGATTCCAAAACCAGAGACCCCACTAAAAAGGAGAGCTATAGACCTATTTCCCTGGTGAACATGGACACAAAAATCCTCGACAAGATAGCCAACCAGATCCAACAATACATTAAAAAAATTATTCACCATTACAAGTGGGATTTATACCTGGGATTCAGGGCTGGTTCAATATCTACAAAACTAATTGTGATTCATCACATCAATAAAAGAAAGGACAAGAACCACATGATCCTCTCAATAGACACAGAGACAGCATTTGACAAAATACAGCATCCTTTCTTGATAAAAACCCTCAAGAAAGTAGGAATAGAAGGATAATACCTCAAGATCATAAAAGCCATATACGAAAGACCCAATGCTATTATCATCCTCAGTGGGTAACAACTGAGAGTTTTCCCCCTAAGGTCAGGAACAAGTCAGGGATGTCCACTCTCACTACTGTTATTCAACATAGTATTGGAAGTCTTAGCCTTAGCAATCAGACAACACAAAGAAATAAAAGGAATATAAATAGGCCAGGAGGAGATCAAGCTTTCCCTCTTCACAGATGACATGATACCCTATATGGAAAACCCAAATGATTCCACTAAAAAAACTGCTAGAACTGATCCATGAATTCAGCAAAGTCACAGGATATAAAATCAAGGCACAGCAATCAGTTGCATTCCTATACACCAATAATGAAGCAACAGAAAGAGAAATCAAGGAATTGATCTCATTTAAAATTGCATCAAAACCCAAAAAATACCTAGGAATAAATCTAACCAAAGAGGTGAAAAATCTATACACTGAAAACTATAGAAAGCTTATGAAAGAAATTGAAGAAGACACAAAAAAATGGAAAAAGATTCCATGCTCCTGGAAAGGAAGAACAAATATTGTTAAAATGTCAATACTATCCAAAGCAATCTACATATTCAATGCAATCCCTATCAAAATAACACCAGCATTCTTCACAGAGCTAGAACAAACAATCCTAAAATTTGTATGGAACCAGAAAAGATCCCGAACAGCCAAAACAACCTTGAAAAAAAAAACAAAAGCAGGAGGCAACACAATCCCGGACTTCAAGCTGTATTACAAAGCTGTAATCATCAAGACAGTACGGTACTGGCACAAGAACACTCAGATCAATGAAATAGAATGGAGAACCAAGAAATGGACCCAGAAACGTATGGCCAACTGACCTTTGACAAAGCAGGAAAGAATAGCCAATGGAATAAAGACAGTCTTTTCAGCAAGTGGTGGAAAACTGGACAGTGACATGCAGAAAAATGAACCTGCACCACTTTCTTACACCATACACAAAAATAAACTCAAAATGGATGAAAGACCTAAATGTAAGACAGGAAGCCATCAAAATCTTCGAGGAGAAAGCAGGCAAAAACCTCTTTGATCTTGCCCGAAGCAATTTCTTACTCAACACATCTCTGGAGGCAAGGGAAACAAAAGCAAAAATGAACTATTGGGACCTCATCAAAATAAAAAGCTTCTGCACAGCGAAGGAAACAATCAGCAAAACTAAAAGGCAACTGACAGAATGGGAGAAGATATTTGCAAATGACATATCAGATAAAGGGTTAGTATCCAAAATCTACAAAGAACTTATCAAAGTCAACACCCAAAAAAAAAATAATCCAGTGAAGAAATGGGCAAAAGACACGAATAGACACTTCTCCAAAGAAGACATCCAGATGGTTAACAGACACATGAAAAGATGCTCAACATCACTCATCATCTGGGAAATACAAATCAAAACCACAATGAGATACCACCTTACACCTGTCAGAATGGCTAACATTAACAACTCAGGCAACAATAGATGTTGGCAAGGATGCAGAGAAAGAGGATCTCTTTTGCACTGCTGGTGGGAATGCACACTGGTGCAGCCACTCTGGAAAACAGTATGGAGGTTCCTCAAAAAATTAAAAATAGAACCACCCTACGACCCAGCAATTGCACTGCTAGGTGTTTATCCAAGGGATACAGGTATTCTGTTTCAAAGGGACACACATACCCCAATGTTTATAGCAGCACTCTCAACAATAGCCAAAGTATGGAAAGAGCCCAAATGTCCATCAATGGATGAATGGATAAAGAAGAGTGGCATATATATACAATGGAGTATTACTTGGCAATAAAAAAAAAAATGAAATCTTTCCATTTGCAACTATGTGGATGGAACTAGATGGTATTTTAATAAGCAAAATTAGTCAGAGAAAGGTAAATATCATATGACTTCACTCATATGAGGACTTTAAGATACCAAACAGATGAACATAAGGGAAGGGAAGCAAAAATAATATAAAAACAGGGAGGGGGACCAAACATAACAGACTCTTTAAATATGGAGAACAAACAGAGGGTTACTGGAGGGGTTGTGGGAGGGGGGATGGGCTAAATGGGTAAGAGGCATTAATGAATCTACTCCTGAAATCACTGCTGAAGTATATGCTAACTAACTTGGATGTAAATTTAAAAAATACATTAAGTAAAAGAATATTTAAATATCTGAATATATATCTATGAATACATATATATTTATATATACATTATAAATAAGTATATATGACATGTGATATATACTTAATATATTCAACACATATAAACATATATTTAATATGCATTATCATTCTTGGGACATCTAGATGTGATATGAAAAGAACAGAGGTGTAATTATTTAGAATATAAAAGAAGGGGCGCCTGGGTGGCTCAGTCAGTTGAGCATCGGAATCTTGATTTTGGCTCAGGTCATGATCCTGGGGTATGGGATTGAGCCCTGAGTTGGGTTCTGTGCTGAGTGTGGAGCCTGCTTAAGATTCTCTTTCTCTCTCTCTCTCTCTCCCTCCCTCCCTCCCTCCCTCCCTCCATCCCTCGCTCCCTATCACCTTCTCCCACCCTCACACCCTCTTTCTTTCATGTGCTAAAAAAAAAAAAAAAAAAAAAGTGGACCCATGCAGGAGATAGAAGATGTAAATTATTAAGGACAAAACAAACTGCAAAAATTCTGTCTAGACTATTTTTTTAAGTTAATTTATTTATTTTGAGAGAGAGAGAACGTGAACAGGGCAGGGGCAGAGAGAGAGAAAGAGAGAGAATCCCAAGCAGGCTCTGTGCTGACAGCACACAGAGCTGGACACTGGGCTCAAGCTGAGGCACCATAAAATCATGAACTGTGCCGAGACCGAGAGTCCTGTTTAACCCACTGAGCCACCCATGCACCCCTTGACTTTTGATTCTCTCTTGGTTTTGAGTTTAAAAATCTCCAATTTCAGGGATGTTCAGATTATATGAGCTGCAGGTGGTTTTCATATTCTTTGTCCGTTGAAGTTGCAAGTTGAACCAAGTTGTTGGGGATAACCTCGGGAAGTCTGCCATGAAACACGACAGAATACATACAGGACTAACCCCAAATTCAGGGGGACCCAACAGGGCCAGGCCTAGATTGGGCAGGTTTTCTCGCTTCAGTTTGGCCAAACCTAAATCCTTTGGAGCCTAACTTGAAATGAAAATGCTCAGAATAACTCTAAGCAACTTGCAGATACAAAGATTGAGAAAGACTTACTATTTTTGGTAAAACAAAGGTGAGAACAAATTTAGAGACATTCTCTCGCAACAGTGAAGAACTATAGGTGAATATTGAATCTCCACAGCAGGCTAAAGATTTCAATTATAAAGCTCCCTAAATCCTTAGACCATATTAGCCATGGACTTGGATAGATTTCAGCTCAGCTCCAAACCTCTCTCCTTCCCTGCTTGCCTTTAATCAAACTACTATGTTTCAAAATGGAACATATCATTTTGTTAGTGACTGTTTTCTATCGTTTTGTAATATTCCTCCAAACATATGAAGCTACATTGAGAAAATTTTCTCTCAATTAATATGAATTTTCCTTCAAAATCCACATAGCATTCCAAATAGCAATTGGTTTAATAAGCAGAATTTTGGCACCCTAACTACTGTGAAGGCATGACCAATCTTATATCCCCCAAAAGCATTGTCTCAACATATTCAGAAAATATAAACCTACAGGCTGTTAACATATCCTCTGGAATTAAAAAAAATCAATATCGTAAATTATTTTGCTCAATGTGCAATCATTATAACTGAGATTTTATCAATCTAAAAGCTTCAGAAAAAGGGGAAATAAACGTTTTCTGACAACTTTCTTGCCATGCCAAAGGCTTTATATATGTTGCATGTTTAATCCTCTCAATAAACTGTTAAGTAGATATTATGAACCCATTTCATGAATGAAAAAAAAAAGGCTCAAAACAGTTTTAAAATGTGCTCTAACTCAAGCGGCTGGTTAATGCCTGAGTTAAAATAAGAATGCAAGTAAAGCTCTAGGAATTTATAGCAATTTCAACCAGAAGAGAGCAAATTCAATTGCTGGTGAATTTGTTTTTGGACAAGTATGTCCAAAGCTATCTGACTGCGTTAGTTTCTTTTCTTTTTTTTTTTCAATATATGAAATTTATTGTCAAATTGGTTTCCATACAACACCCAGTGTGACTGGGTTAGTTTCCACACTTTACTTTTTAAGGGTGAATATATTATTATTTATTTCTATGTAACAAATAACTATCGAAATAGAGTGGTTTAGGGGCACCTGGGTGGCTCAGTCGGTTAAGCATCTGACTCTCAGTTTCAGCTCAGGTCATGATCTCGCGGTTTTTGTGAGTTTGAGCCCCACATTGGGCTCTGCATGAACAGTGAGGAGCCTGCTTGGAATTCTCTATTTCTTTCTTTCTCTCTGCTCATGCTGTCTCTGTCTCTCTCAAAATAAATAAACTTAGGAAATATAGTGGTTTAAAAAAATAATAACCATTTATAATCTCTCACAGTTCTATGGATGAGGATTCTGCACAGTTGGGGGCTATGTCTCTAGGTCTAGTATGAGGCTCTAGTTAGATATTGAGTGTGGCTGTAGTTAACAGAGCACTTGACTGGAGCTAGAGTGTCCATTTCCAATGGGGCTTTTTCAAATGTGGCTTGGAAAATTGGTGCTGGCCATTAGATTGGAACTATAGTTCCTGTCTACATGCACCTTTCTACAGGGCTACTTGAATATTCTCATGACATGCTAGCTGACTTCTCCCGGAGCATGTGACCTAAGAGACCAAGGCAGAAGTTGTAATGTCATTTATCTTCAAAAATCATATATCATGACTTCCACTTTATTCTATTGGTTTACCCAGAGCAAACCCTGATTCAACAAGGGAGAACATGAATTCCAGGAGAAGTGGACCATTAGGCTCCATATTGGAGGTTAGTTACTGCAGTTCTTTCATATGAACCTTTTAATGGCAATCTTTCTAAAATGTGTTATTCATGTTCCTGCAATAGAAAATGGTATACTTCCAAAAAATCACCTTTCTTTTTTTTACGAGGTCAGGACATCATGAACATCAGTTTAGTACTGTGTTGTAGATCAATGGAAATTTCAGACATAGTTAAGGTATGAAGGGACAAGTGGTCCTTCATGGAGCAGTCAAAAGAGATAGCTACTGAATTGACATTCCTTTGTTATATGACCTTAATAACAGAAGGGTGTTTAAGTGTGCCCTTTCACTACATGTTCCCAAACTACATTTCTGTTCTTATTAATACGTTTTCTCCTCTTTTCCCCAATGGCAACTTATGTACTTCAGTGTCACTTTATATGGCTATCAGTGGTTCCATATCTTGCACTTCAGTTGTTTCTACTTCTGTTTGCACTGCCAGCAATTACTTCTCTGTAGCCTTTATGTTCACTCCTTTCTCTTTCTCTTTTCCTGCCAATTAAACCATTTATTAGCTTTGGAAAATGCAGGAATTAAAATATCAAACTCTAATTCAGGGTTACATTTTCTTAACTGTTCCATCACATGATAGCCTTTATCAATTTTTCAGTTGTCTGTTTTTTTCATGTGCATAAAACAATGAGAGTTGGGAATATACTATTAAACCATTATGTTGAAGAAGCATAACCTTCAAAGTTCAGTAAGGAAACAGCTTAATTCTCTCACCTCCTTCCTCACTGATAGTACCTATTCAAATCTACTTTGTGGATTCAATTTGTTACCATCCTTACATGAGTCCTGGGCATGACTTGTCTGATCACTCACAGATCATCATCATCGTCCTCCTCATCATCAATATCATCCTCTGGTAATTCTGACTCACCAACTATAATGTTCATTTCACAATAATGATCGACTTTGAATTTATTCAAAGTAAAAGCCTCCCTTTCCCCTCAACTCAACGTGGCTCTAGGTGGGAATTTTAAAATAGGACAATAGGAGAAAATGATTCATTCTTCCCTGTTTCCCTAGCCTGTATTTCTCTCTTCCTTTCTATCTTGCCATCAGAAATTTCTTATCCTTGGGGTCATGGAAAGAGAAATAGGGACAGGAAGAGGCAGAAAATGTCTTCTTTGATGTTTACTCTTTTGAGCTGGTACCAATATTCTCTTAGCCTGTTTAAAGCTGTTTAAAGCTGTTTAAAGCTGTTTCTTCCTCTTGTGGTACTTGGTGGGTTCTTGAGCTACCTTCCTTCACTGGTAAGGCACACAGAAGAATAGCACCCCCCCCAAGATATCCATGTCCTAATCCCCAAAACCTGTGAATATGTTGTTCTACATGGTAAAAGGGACTTTGAAGATGTGATTAAATTAATGATCTTGAGATAGGGAGATAATCCTGGATTATTCACATGAGTCCCATGTCATCATAAGTGTCCTTACAAGAGGAGGAGACAGTAGGGTCCAACCCAGAAGGCAATATGCCAATGGAAGAAACAGGACAGAGAGAGAGATTTGACCTTGGAATGAAGGAAGGAGCCACAACTCCACTCAGGTGGCCTCTAGGAGCTAAAAAAGACAAAGAAACAGATTATTCTCTGGAAGTCTCCAGAAGGAATAGTTTGATCACACCTTGATTTCAGACTTCTGACCTGTATAACTGTAAGAGAATAACTTGGTATTGTTTTAAGATGCTAAATCTGTGGTAATTTGTTACAGCGACAATAAAAAACTAATACAGTTGAAGATCCCTGAACTGCCACTGCTGATGCAGATGAATGAATCTTCTCCAGAAGACTGTTTTAAGACTCCTGCCTCAGCCTTGGAGCAGTTATCAATATGGCTATTAATCAGGCTATTTCTGCTGAGGCCTACTTACCTCTCTAGGTAGCCTTCTTGGCCAAGCCACAGGACAATCCCAAGGTGCCTCTCTAGCATTATACCCCTCTGAAATACACTTTTGTCCCATAGATGGAAGTACAGTGACTTCTTAGCTATAATTTTCCACTGTGTTTGTATAGCCTGATTGAGCCACCTTCTTGTCTTTCACCGTTTTCCAGTGTGACTCCCCAATACTCTATGGGCCTGGTATCAGAACACCTCTACCAGATCTAAAATAGGAATAAATAAATTCTTTCCCTTCTTCACTGACAACTTCCATTGAAGAAAATTCTCTCTTCAAATTATAACTTCTCCCTCAGTCTCTTCAGCTTAAAAAAGAAAAAGTCACAAAACCTGTTTTTAACATATGTAACCTAGCCCCTTACTATGGAATATCAAATTCCTTGCCACCTATGTTGTTGGTTATATAACTGAGACTGAGATGTAAAGAGCCTTATCTTAACATCCTGTTATGATGATTACATCGTCAATCTGGATCAGCCAATAAGAAAAGCAACACACAGACAGAACTCCCTCAAATTAAAAGGCAGTCCTTGATCTCTAACTTTATCCAGAGATAATTATTCTTTCACAATTCTAAAACAAGTCAATGATTTAATTTCCCCCAAACATATTATATCAAAGATAGCAAGCTATAGTATATCTCTGGCCATCAGAGATAAATAAAAGGATAAACCTGGGAAGTAACAGCTGACAGTTAAACTGCAAAGAGGAAGCCATTTTTATTTTTTATTTTCTCCAATTTTAATGAGATATAATTGACAATAACATTGTATAAGCATAAGGTATACACACAATGACTTGATATATGTACATAATGCAAAATGGTTACCACCACAAAGTTATGTAACACATCCATCCCCGCAAATAGTTACCTTGTGTGTATATGTGCATGCCTGCGTGTGTGTGTGTGTGTGTGTGTGTGTGTGTGTGTGTGAGTGTGTGTGTTGAGAACTTTTAAGATGTACTCTCGGGGCACCTGGGTGGCTCAGTCAGTTAAGCTTCCGACTTCGGCTCAGGTTATGATCTCACGGTTCATGAGTTCAAGCCCGTGTTGGGCTCTGTGCTGACAACTCAGCCTGGAGCCTGCTTCAGATTCTATCTCCCTCTCTCTCTGCCCCTCTCCCACTTGTGCTCTCTCTCTATCTCTCAAAAATAAACAAATATTAAAAAAATTAAAATGTGCTCTCTGAGCAACTTTCAAATAAACAATATAATATTGTTAACTAGTGTCACCATGCTGTACATTATACCCCCCAAACTTATTCACGTTATAACTGGAATTTTGTACCCTTTGACTACTTTCATCCATTTCCCCCACCTAACCTCTTGCCCCTGGCAACCACCAGTCTGTTCTTGCTTTTATAAGTTTGGTTTTTTGTTTGTTTGTTTGTTTTAGGTTCTACATATAAATGAGATCATACAGTATTTGTTTATCTATCTCCAACTAATTTCACTTAACATAATGCCCTCAAGTTTCATCTATATTGTTGCAAATAGCAGGATTTCCTTCTTTTTTAAGGGTGAATAATATTCTATTGTATATATTGAATACAATGCATCCAATGCATTGTATGCACACTTTCTTTGTCTCATCCATCAGTGGACACTTAGGATCATATAAGACTACTATGAACAATACATTAGACAACCTAGAAGTGGATAAATTCCTAGAAACATATAAACTATCAAAAATGAATCACTGGGGCCCATGGGTGGCTCAGTTGGTTAAATGTCTGACTTCGACGCAGGTCATGATCTCATGGTTCGTGAGTTTGAGCCCCACATGGGGCTTTCTGCTGTCAGTGCAGAGCCTGCTTCAAATCTTCTGTCTCCCTCTCTCTCTGCCCCTCCCCTGCTCTCGTGTGCTCTCTCTCTCTCTCAAAAATAAATAAACATTAAAAAAATAATCATGAAGAAATACAAAATCTAAAAGACAAATTACAAGAAAGAACTGAATCAGCAATCAAAAACCTCCCAAAAAACAAGTCTAGGAGAAATGGCTTTACTGATGAATTCTACCAAACATTTAAAGATCTTTCTCAAAGTTCAAAAAAATTGAAGAGGACAGTACACTTCTAAACTCATTTTATGAAGCCAGCATTACCCTGGTACCAAAGCCAGATAAGGACACCACAAGAAAAGAAAACTAAAGGCCAATATCTCTAAAGAATACACACGCAAAAATTCTGAACAAAATACTAGCAAACTGAATTCAACAGCACATTAAAAGGATCACATGCCATAATCAAATGGTATTCATCTCTGAGATGAGAGGATGATTTAAGATATGCAAATAAATATGATACATCACATTAATAGAACAAAACATAAACATTATGTGATCATCTCAATAGATGCATAAAAAACATTTGACAGAATTCAACATCCATTCAAGCTAAAAACTCCCCTAAAACTGGGTATAGAAGGAATGTAACTCAACATTACAAGCCCACATGGCAAGCCCACAGCTAATATCATTCTCAATGGTGAAAGGTTGAAAGCTTTTCCTCTACAATGAGGAATGAGATAAGGATGCCCACTCTCTCCATTTCTGTTCAACATAGTACTAGAGGTCCTAGCCAGAGCAACCAGGCAAGAAAAGGAAATAAAAGACATCCAAGTCAGAAAGGAAGAAGTAAAATAGTCTCTGCTTGCAGATGACACGATATTACATAGAAAGTCCTAAAGACTCAACCAAAAAGCTCTTAGAAGTAATATATTCAGAAAAGTTATAGGATACATAATCAACATACAAATATTGGTTACATTTCTATACCCTAACAATGAATTATCTGAAAATGAGAGGGAAAAAAAAAATCCCATTTACAATAGCATCAAAACCAATAAAATTCTCAGGAATAAATTTACTCAAGGAGGTAAAAGATCTGTATGCTGAAAACTATATACATTGATTTAAAAAAACTGAAGAAGACACAAACAAATGGAAAGATATCTTGTGTGCATGAATTGAAAGAATTATTACTGTTAAAATGTCCATCCTACTCAAAATAATCTACAGATTCAATGCAATTCTATCAAGACTCCAATGGCATTTTTTTACAAAAACAGAAAAGAAAACACCTTAAAATTCATGTGTAATCACAAAAGACCCCAAATAGCCAACTCAATCCTGATAAAGAACAGCAAAGCTGTAGGCATCACCCTTCCTGATTTCAAACTATATTACAAAGCTAAAGTAATAAAAATAGTATGAAACTAGCATAAAAACAGATACATAGACCAATGGAACAGAATAAAGAGCCCAGTAATATACCCACACATATATGGTCAACTTATATTTAACAAGGGAGCTAAAAATACTCAGTGTAGAAAAGATAGTCTCTATAACAAATGGTGTTGGGAAAACTGGATGTTCAAATTCAAAAGAATGAAAATAGACGCTTATCTTATGCCACACACACACACACACACACACACACACACACACACACACACTGAACTCTAAATGGACCAAAGACTTAAATCTAAGACCTGAAACCATAAAACTCCAGGAGGAAATATAGGGAAAAAGCTCCTTGACATTGGTTTTGGCAATGATTTTATGGATATGACACCCAAAGCACAAACAACAAAAGCAAAAATAAATTGCACCAAACCAAAAAGCTTCTCAACAAAATGAAAAGACAACTTACTGAAGGGGAGAAAATATTTGCAAACCACATATCTGATAAGGGGTTAATATCCAAAATACATAAGGAACTCATAAATCTCAAACAAACAAACAAACAAACCCTAAGCAATCCAATTTAAAAATGGGCAAAGGTCCTGAACGAACAGACATTTTCCCAAAGAAGATATTTAAGTGACCAACAGGTACATGAAGAGGTACTCAACATTACTAATCATCAGAGAAATGCAAATCAAAACCACAATGAAATATCACCTCATACATGTTAGAATGGCTATTACCAAAAAGACAAGCGATAACAAGTGTTGATGAGGATGTGTAGAAAAGGGAACCCTTGTACACTGTTGGCAGGAATGCAAATTGGTGCAGCCACTATAGAAAACAGTATAAAGGTTTCCCCAAAATTTGAAAATAGAATTACCATATGATCCAGAAATTCCATTTCTGGGTATTTATTGAAAGGAAATGAAATCACTATTTTGAAAAGATATCTGCACCCCTCTGTTCATTGAAGTATTATTTCCAATAGCCAAGCATGAGAAACCATTTTTAGAAAGTAAGCTGACTCAAAAATAATCAGTATGAGTTAACATCCTGTGGCAATATGTGCTCATAATAACACGGAATCACTTTCAAGGAAAAAATGGCTAAGGTTACAAACAGTCTCATGTATAAGTGATTTTAGAGCAAAACCTACCAAAATGTCTAAAATATGACTATAGAATCTTATAATGTACATCATATTTTTGTGTGTGTGAACCCATTTACTACTTGGAGTGAGGCAGTAGGAACAATAATAGTTAATTACTGAATGACTTCTTTATGTGTCAGGGATATCTATAAATACTACATATAATCATACCTATGTAAATACTATATACTAATCATATATATATGCATGAACATATATATGATTTAATTTATATATTATATATGTATATAAATAATGTACATATATGTATATGTCTATAAATATGTGTAATATTTATGTATATATTTATATATTATATATATATATCATGAAGAAATATAAAATCTAAAAGACATATATATATATACGATTTCATTTGGTCCTAAATACAACTCCATTGAAGAGACTAGGGCTTAGGAAAATTGCATAATTTGTCAAATCTCACAGCTAAAAGATAGAGGCTATATTGAAAACTAGCTAGACTGATTTTGAGTTCCTGTAGCCACAATATAGTACCACCTCCCAGGTCACAGGCATGATTCATAATTATTATACACATTTGTTTAGGAGAAGATTCTAGAGTTTATAGACATTGAATATTTTGCCCCAGAACTTGTGACCAGTATGCTAGAATAAAAATCAAAACCTCTTCATTTCTCTTTTATTTTTAATCTCACTATACATGTTTCTTTTGGTCTTCATAAGAATTGCCCTGGGGCGCCTGGGCGGCTCAGTCGGTTAAGCGTCCGACTTCAGCCAGGTCAGATCTCGCGGTCCGAGAGATCGAGCCCCGCGTCGGGCTCTGGGCTGATGGCTCAGAGCCTGGAGCCTGCTTCCGATTCTGTGCCTCCCTCTCTCTCTGCCCCTCCCCCGTTCATGCTCTGTCTCTCTCTGTCTCAAAAATAAATAAACGTTTAAAAAAAAAAATTAAAAAAAAAAAAAAAAAGAATTGCCCAAATCCTTAACACATGGATACATGAGGGGTGACTGGGTGGCTCAGTCTGTTGAGCGTCCAATTTCGGCTCGGGGCATGATCTCACAGTTTGTGGGTTTTAGCTCCTCATCGGGCTCTGTGCTGACAGCTCAGAGCCTGGAGCCTGCTTCGGATTTTGGTGTCTCCCTCTCTCTCTCTGCCCCTTCCTCACTTGCACTCTGTCTCTGTATCTCTCTCAAAACTAAATAAACATTAAAAAATAAATAAAAATAAAAATAAAAACACATGGATACATGAAATTCTTCACTACAACTTTAGTATAATAACATTTATTGATTAACCAGTGTTATTTTACCCTTTACTTTCTACTACACTGCCACACTCCCCTTTTTAAAATTTTTTTAATGCTTATTTTTGAGAGAAAGAGAGACAGAGAGAGAGAAACAGAGAGTAAGCAGGGGAGGGGCAGAGAGAGAGGGAGAGACAGAATGCGAAGCAGGCTCCAGGCTCTGGGCTGTCAGCACAGAGCCCGATGTGGGGCTCGAACTCTGGACTGTGAGATCATGACCAGAGCTGAAGTCAAATGCTTAACCGACTGAGCCATCCAGGTGCCCCCACACTCCCCTTTTTAAGGTTAGGAGACATATCATTGTTTCAGAAGAGGATTTATTTACAAAAGAAGCAGAGAATAAGAGTCTGGCTCTTGGCCTTTGTTTTCAAGAGCAATCATCCAGTTATGAAACAATAATAATGAAAAATATTTAAATTTTTGATCACTAAGAGTTAGTTTTCCTCAACCCATGGAAACTAGATAAATGTATCAGGGTCTGGAGAATATTGGAGAATATTGGAGAAGCATGAGCAGGTAGAGGGGTAGGAGTCCTGGAACTATGGAATCCCACCTGGATGGACCAACTGCACAGGAATAAGACCTGCTCAAGCAATTGCCTGGCCCCAAACAGAAAGCTTTCTCTGTCATTACCACCAGGGAGCTAGACCAGTACTTTGAGGTGCAGTCTCCATGTAAGTGGGCCCAGTAAAATGCCGGTACCACAGAGCTCTAAAAGTTGTCCTTCTCATTGTGGTCCAGAAGACACCCGCCCTAAGAATAGCCAACACACCTCTGGTTGATCAAAAGGAGTGATGCCTACGTCATGGGACTGTGCCCAGGTGACATGCAGATACCCCTCATGCCCAACCCCACCTAAAATGAACTATGATACTGAATGCTCTTTCCCTAGTGCAAATCCTCACCCAAGGCAAAGAATATGCTGTGGACCCCAGAGACAGAGTGGCCGTGTGGAACAGATATGCAGCTCCACTCCCGACCAACCCCACATCCACACACACTAATGCACTAGACCACGTGAGACTGCAGTCAATCTGAGATTTTCTTCCAGAGCCCACAACTTTTTGTGTGTGAAACACACAAAAGAATACATTCACTGAGCTAGTTTCTTTGGAACGTTTTATGTGTACTCCTCCTTGTTAGACTATTACATATTTAAAGGTAAGGACCACACCTTTTCTTTTTTCATTCTTCTCGCAATATTTATAATATGAGCTTAGGGGCAATTAGCTCACTGAATGTCTGATTGGCAGCTTGATTGGAGGCCCCCAGAACCCATATAACATATGCTGATTATAAAGCAGATCTCCCTATTGTCTCTTTGACCACAGCACTAAAAGAAATGGGAAATCTAGAACAGTGTAACAAAAATTTCTAAGAAAGTCATTTTGGCTGAGTTGCTAATACTCAGGAGTGAGGTTTACCCTCTGTGCCCTTAATTACTAAACAACAAGGCACTCCACTAGAGGAAATGATCAATTATTCCCAAAAGGTAGTATTTACCAACTGTCATCTTCAGCAGAATATGAGTATCTCTATTGTCTATTTCTCCTCTCTTGGTCTTACTTCCGGTTATTCTTAGCTCACCAACTCCCAACCTTTTTTTTTTTTTTAAATAGAAAAGTAAAGATACTTGTAAAATTATTGTTCTCAAGGCTCCTATCTCAGGGTTTTGTTTTGATTTGTAATCTGGTTATTTAACTTTTACAAAGCAATTGGGATTATGTTTTGTAACAAGACTTGTCAAGAATGACAAGTCTTACTTTAACAGCAGGAAGCTGGAGGATGTCACCTGACCTGCAAGAGGCTGGAGACATTGAATGTAAACAGCCACACCGGCTAATCTTGTGCAGCTTACAAATTCCAGTTTTATTCACTTTCTAAACACCCTTTCCACAAAATTCTAAGTCAGGCTCTATTCTTTGTATGTGAGTCCTGACTCCAAAGTGCTCTGTTAGTTTCCAGACCTAAAGAGAAAGCAATCACAGGGCTTTCATGCTCTCAGAAGGCTGCTCTCACAAAGGACCTCAAATTCTTGAGTTTTAAAGCCTCCTTGAAACTTTCAAAATGGATTAAGTAATTGGTGAACAGGAAAATCAATTCAGATAGAAGTTAAAATTCTAAATGGGACGCGAATAGTACAGCCATCTTACTAGTTCTGTCCTCCAGCTGTTTTTCGGCTCTCCTACAAGAGTTAAAATGTGTTAAAATCTCTGGTAGGTAACATTTTCTTCTGTGCATATATTGATGCTTTGGGTAGATGAAATTTGATTAAAAGACTGAGCCAATCCAATACTTTTGACAAAGCAGTTTGAAGCATGTGTGTTCATCCTGCTTCTTACAGGTCTATCTATACTTGGAAACATAACAATGGACAATGCAATTATAAGATACTGACTGAAGTATTTGTGGATGCCGTATCCCTCTGTGCTTCCCAAACTGATTTACAGTAAAATATTTGAGACAGGTTTGCAAGAGAAGTTGCTGTTGGTATGACAGTGTTCAAGTTAGCTGTCTGAAGTTTCTTTTTATGCTTAAAATATGAGGACAGAGGATACTTGTGTAAAGAAATGCAGTAAACGTTCACACACACACACACACACACGAACAGAAGAACTAACTCTATATCGAAACAGGCTGGCCATTGTTTGAGTGTGTATCTCAAGTTCCTATTCTGAGTAGTTGCTAGATTCTATCAGCTATTTTTAATTCTTCAGATTTGTTTCCTCGTCACCACTGTTTTCCTGATGGTTTGGTTCAGGCACCAGGCATCTTCCATACTCTGTTTGGAGGGAGCTCTGGAGAGCTCTGGAGCCTATTACATCATCATACTCCCAGCAGGGTTTCAACATAAACTCCAATTTATAAATGAGGCCAGAGTCACCAAGAGGTCAAATGACATATTCAGTCTTCATGGAGTGTCTCCACCACTTTAACATTTACCTTAGAAGTCCACATTATCACTCTTGAGATTTACTCAAGCCCAGAACTCTGAAACTAAACACAAATTATCCATAGTTTACAAAAGATTTCATGGACTTCTCTAGTGTTATTAATGGAAAACTTGCAAAGACTTCAGAAATTTGTTTTGCTAAGCAAATACTGCAAATTCATTTGGACACGGGGAGTTTATTAGCGTAACTAATTTTTTCATCATTACCTCAGAATGAGGTATGACAGAAATGTGACTTTTAAGCTCCAATACTTTATTTTTATTTCAATTTTTCTGATAATACCTTTTTATCTAATGAAAATATTCACCTCTTAACCAGATGATATTAACATAATTGAATTTTATCTTCATAACTCAAGGTCATTATTATGAGAATCCTCATTGATTCTGTAAGGGGAAATAAGACTGGACTAAAATTTTTTGTTAAGATTAGCCAGTGTTTGTTGTGAAATTATTTTGGTTAATATTGTAGACAAATGTGGATTCTAGTATATTGCTGAAAAGTTAAAGAAAACTATCATTAGAATTCAAAAATAGATTACGTCTTCTGAATCACTAGGGGAAAATTTATATAGAACTTTAAAAAGGAAACACACCAGGAAAGCATAAAAATTCAATTAAAAACAAGATTTTTCTATCAGTTGTTTACCTTGTCACCATTTTCCAACTCTGTTCTTTTAAAGTCCCTGATGATTCAGTTCCAAACTGTAGTTGACCCTGGTACAACATGGGGACCTGGGACGCCAGCTCCCCATGCAGTTGAACATTTGCATGTAACTTTTGACTACCCTGAACTTAACTACTAATAGCCTACTGTTGACTGAAGTCTTACTGATAATGTGTGGATTAACAGGTATTATATTTTGTATATTGTATGTATCATATACTGTATCATTACCATAAAGTATGCTAGAGGAGAGAAAATGTTACTAAGAAACTCATAAAGAAGAGAAAATATATTTATAATACTGTACTCTATGTATTGAAAAAGTCTATGTACAAGCAGACCTGTTCAGTTCAAACCCATGTTGTATTAGCAACTGTCCATATATCAGTGCAATTTCTAAGTATCTATCATTTGAGCCAAAGTAAAAAGTCAAATGTGCTGTTTAAAGTTCTATTCATTTGGGGAATTGCCCATCAACACCATTCTTCAGGGCTAAAACCAAGAGAGGCTGAAATTCTGCAGCCATCCACTTCAAGTGAGTGCCAGAAAATCATGCAAAACCATATGTGAATCAGGTTCAAGGTTTTTGCTCGTCAGTTAGGTGGTCATAAGGAACCACCACGAAAATATAGGTGAAGATTAGGAGAGAAGAGACAATGCAAAGTTGTTAAAGAAATCTGGATTGTCTGCTGATGCAACTTACTTATACTTCTTGGACTTCTTGGAGCCCGATTTCCTATACACCATTTCAGCTTCGTGATAAATTGCTAGTCTGAGTATCCAACCTTATTCCTTAGAGACTCAGATAAAATTGTTCCTGATGAGCAGCTCAAATTTCAGTCACTTGATGTTTTCTGATTAGCCATTCATTTGCTATGATGTTCTCCTAGCAAACCAAGAGCTTTTCTCAAAAAGAGATAGATACCCCCCAGAAGGGGACATAGATTTACTCTAAAATCCTAGATGTCTGTGCGATGATTCTCCTACTGGGGCTTGTGAGAGACTTAATATAGCATATGTATTTCTCACAGGCCTTTCCTGTATTGTTGGATCTACTGGATCATGAAGTCTTAAATAGAAGTACATACACTGATTTCCAAATTCCCAATATTCACTCCTATCTACTACTCTGAACTCAAATTCACATGTCCAACTTCTGCCTTGACATCTGTGGTTGGATTTGAGAAATCTCAAATCCTACATATTTGAAACCAATTTTTAATTCTCACCTCCAGCCCCAACTAAATTAAGACATGTTCCTCACCCAGTTTTTCTCAAATTTTAAAAGGGTATTATTACTTATCTGTTTTTTCAAGACCACCATGAAGAATACAGATAGACCTTCTTATATAGCTCTTTATTAGACAACTCTTTCCATTCTGCCATTCCTCATCCTTTCTCCACTATATTTTATTTAATGTTTATTTATTTTTGAGAAAGAGAGAAAGAGAGACAAAGCACAAATGGGGGAGGGGCAGAGAGAGAGGGAGACACAGAATCTGAAGTAGGGTCCAGGCTCAGAGCTGTCAGCATAGAGCCCAGTGCAGGGCTTGAACCCATGAAGTATGTGATCATGACCTGAGCCGAAGTCGGATGCTCAACCAACTGAACCACCCAGGCAACCCTCCACTATATTTTATTTAAAGAGTCAGAGTGAGTTTTTAAGACATAGTCAGATTACGTCTAACGGTTCAACATTTCTTAATGGAATCGCCTCAATATTGGGCATTTAAAACTATTCTCAGAAATTAGGACAATTTGATACATAGGACAACCTGGTACACAGAATAATGCCCTTCCCAAAGATGTCTGTATCGCAAACCCAAGAACCTCTTTACATAGTAAAGGAAGACTTTGAAGATGTGGCTAAATTAATAATCTTGATGGGGAGATTATCCTGGATTATCCCTATAGGTCCAGTATGATGACAAGGGTCTTGTAAGAGGGAGATAAGAGGTTTAAAATCAAGATGTGACAAAAGAAACAGGAGTCCTAGTCACAAAGAGATCTGAAGACACTATGTTGTTGGCTTGAAGATGGAGAAGAAGCCATAAACCAAGGATGCAAGTGGTCTCTAGAAGCCGGAAAAGTCTAGGAAACAGTCTCCATTAGATTTTCCAGAAGGAATGCAGATGTGCTGACACCTTGATTGACCTTAGCGCAATGAGACTCATATTAGACATTTGATCTCCAGAACTGTAAAGAGAATAAATACGTGTTGTTTTAGGCCATGAGGTTTGTGGCAATTTATTATATCAGCAATCAGAAACAAATCCAGAGCTGCCTAAAAAATACTGCAAAATGATGAAACTAAATAAATTCTAGTAGAACAATAGCACTGGACTTGAAGTCATAAAATCTGGATTGTATTCCCAGCTCTGCCATATTAACTGCAGAGTCTGGGAAAAACCATGATATTCTTATAAAGTGGAGATGATGTCTCGCCTTCTCAAATCTCAGAATCATTAATAGGTTAGTTTCCTATTGCTACTGTTATAAATTACTACAGTCTTCGTCTATTAAAACAACACAATTTTCCTACATTTCTAAAGGCCAGATATCCAAAATCGGTCTCACTAACTAAAATCAAGGTGCTGGCAGGACTGTGTGTTTTTTGGAGGCTCTGAGGGAGAATCCGTCTTTTTGCCTTTTCCAACTTTAAAAGGTCACTTGAATTCCTGGGTTCAGTGTCCCTTCCTCCATCTTCAAAGGCAGCATAGCATTTTTAAATCTCTCTCTTCTTCCTTTGACACATTGCCTTCCCGACTCTGATTTTTCTTGCCTCTGTCAGATAAGGACTATTGTGATTGCATTGGGCTCATCCAAATCATCCCTGGTAGTTTTCCTAGCTCAACCTCCTTAACTTAATCATACACAGAAAGTCCATTGTGCCACATAAGGTTATATATTCACCAGTTTTGGGGGAGTAGGATGTGGATATCTTGGGTGAAGAACATTATTCTGTCTACCCTACAAGGTCTAATAAAATAATCTCTGGACAAATGCCCTGGGGCCTTAAAGCATGAAACCAATATAGGATAAACTCCAGTTAAAGAAAAACTTCAATTTGGTTTAAAGAGGAGACATTGAAAAGTCAAGTTTTAGAACTATACTCTTACTTTTCTGCTTATCTTTAGAGTATAATTTTTTTTTAATTATCAGGTACCTTCTTCATTTGACTGAGTGAGCCTTTCTTAATCACTCATTCACCTTTACCACATAATGCAAAGGGAGATTATGTGCTTCTCTGAACAAAATAATTATCTAATTAAAAATGAAAATCTAAAACCTGCATCATACTCTCTAGGAAGCCAATATCACTATTATTGCTGATGGACACTGAACCCATCTTATTCTCTGACAAACAATCACTTCAATTTTCAGGGAAAAATATGAACTATATCCATAATATCCATATTTAAGGTATTTTTAAATATTTTCCAGGGGCATCTCATCTCAGTACTATGCTTTATTCTGTACTATTTTCCAATGGGTATGTGGCAAAAGATTGATGAGATCAAACTTCTTGGGCTGTACCTATGTATTATTGTTTGGGTAAGTAGATTGCCAAAATTCATTTGTCTGTGAAAAAAGTAGGTGATCCTGTGTAAGTTTTCATCAAACTTCACTGGTCAAAAACAGAGCGCCTTTTCATATATAATTATATGGTCTCCACGCTGGAAAGATACTACAGTCAATTCTTGCTGAATTTCTGAGTCTCCTTTCTCTTTGCCAAAACTCACAAACAGCTTTAGGTCAGGTAGGAGAATGATAATTAAACATTTCTATAGCATCATTACCCAAGCATGTGGAAATTTTCTGGGTTCAGTGAGTGGAAGAATACCTTTTATTGATTCAAAAGCACCAAGCCAGATGCAATTACATATTTTGAATGTTTTCCAGTGGATAATTATTTTTGGTGCTGGTTGGAATAATTACTGAGCAAAGAGTTGCCTTCTTATTTCAGTAGGGGAAATCAAGAAGTTTCTGACTCACCAATAAAACTTTACAAAAGACTTTAAAATTGTTATCAAGGATTATTTTCAAAATTTATACTTAGTCATCAACAACTTCTGCTTTTATCTAAACATGGTTTTGTTTATGCACAGGAAAATTACCCTGCCCAGAAGAAGAATCTTTAGAGAAGAAACACTGAAAACTTGGCCAGAAGCTACACCCTGCACCCTAAATCCCCAATTCCTGCAAAGCACTTCATAAAAATGAGAAGAAAAAAAAACTAGCATGGTATACAATTCATATTTATAAATTACTGTTCCCTTGAATACTTAAAAAGTATTTTGATGTGATTTTCTTTCATGTTTTGGGGTGCCTGCATTAGAATAATAAAATTAAAGTATTATTTAACCCCACAAGGTGTCTTTAACATTTGACAAGTCTTATTTGGAATGAATTCATATAAGGAAAATCTTCACACAGGCATACAAAAAGGCAGATAGACTAAACTTCTTTTCTAAAGACTGAGATAAATGAGACTAGCATTTTAATTTGCACAGGAAGAGAGGGAGGGGGGAAGAGAAAGTCAAATATGAAAACACTCTCGAGATGGTTCAACTGGATTCTTGCCCCCATCCTTAACAAAGAGAAAAAAATCACATATTTAGAACAGATACCCTCTCGGAAATGATAATTATATTGCAATACTGGTGGCATCAGAATGGCATGCTGGTTTCCAATGAGTCCTGTTCTTATCATGTAGGTATCAGAACCCACTTCTGACACAGCTCTCTCTGGGAAATAAAAGGAGAAGGCGTCTATTAAAAGTGATTTTATAGCAGAGAGCGCTCAGAAGAACTCACATTTTGAGGGAAAAGTTTCAAGAGTTGTACAAAAGTAAGAACTTAGTAGAAAAGATCTCAAAGGCTTGAAAATAAATTGTTTGGTCCTGAACTCCCTCTTTCCTTCCCTTTATTTGTTCGTTTGTTCCTTCCCTCCCTTCAGAGAAATAAACTATTAGAAAACATATTTTTCAAACGTATCAAAAACTTCATCTTTTTGAGGAAATGAAATTCATCTTTACAATGTAAGAGATGCAAATAAATTTAAGCTATTCTTGAAAATAAAACATTTTCTGATGATTATGTATAAGAGGGTTCTTCATGAAGATTTAATTTGAATGGGTACTGACTCACTTGTAACAGCAATCTTGAAACTACTTTGCAAAACAAATGTAAGTGACTGACATTATTCTGCCATCTACATGCTAGAGAAATAGAATCATCAAGTTCAGCAATCTTTACACTGTATGATATTGGGAACTCTGGAATTTCCACAAAGATATTTCTGGACACAGAAATGAGAGAGCCCTGAATTTCCTAAGTGACATTAAGCAAGCAGCTGGATTTTGTTTTTTCACATACATCAGGGTTCCTCATAAGATTTTATAGGAAGACATGACTCTCTATCTTTGGAAGAACACTAAGTGAATCTGTGTTTTAGAACAGAAAATCAGAAAATTCTAACACATTATTTTCCACCAATTTGGGGGGTTTTTCCCTTGTTGCAGAAACACTTAGATATTTTTAGGAGTTTTCAAATTTACAAGCTGCATCTCGTGTTCTTAATGATGCCAATACAACCGCATTTTTCTTCGCAAATATTCTCACCTCTACCAACCATGTCATCATTTATAAATGATTGCCATGTGAAGATAAACCACCTTGATGGAAATGTCTTATAAAGGCCAGACATGGCTGTGGTAAAAATAAACTCAATCAGTAGTTCTCGTCATTATTTTTCCTCCTCTGATATTAAAAGGATAGATTAAGGTTAAATGATCAAAGAGTAGTTCAGCATCATGGCCAAGTACCATAGACAGAGCAGAGGGGACCAGTCTTGGAAAAGGGTGTGAATTCTTTGAACATCATTCGGTTTGGCTTTTAAATTGTGACAGTTGCACTAGCATACTGAAAATTGACAACACAGACAGCAACCATGCACATATTTCAAATAATTTAGGGCAATTATGCTAGTAATTTAAACAAATAACTCACTAGCTGAATTACTTGGATACTGCAAATATCTTTTTTTTAAATGTGAAATGCTTATATATATATATATATATATATATATATATATATATAATATATGTAACATATAATATATGTAACATATAATATATATTGTTCCTTTTTAATTCTGGGCAAGGATGGACATGAAATTAAACCCCTTTAGGTAATGAAATCACTAACCTATCAGAGTTCTTCAGTGATTCCTAACCCATTTGCAAGAATTCTCCCAACATCAAAGACTCTTCCATATCCATACTTAGGAGGATTTTGCACCTCATGGGAGCTTTCCCTCGTGGAAATGTTCTAGTTTGAAACCAAAATGCTGTCTTCCCTGAAAGAGGCCATTTGTTAACAAGTCCTCAGGGTGCTGTTGATTATCTCAAGCTTTTGTCTGGAAAAGTTGTTTTTGATGTTCTTTTCAGACAAAACCTAAAGCCCAGCTGGAAAGGCATAATTCAGAAATATATTGTTTTTTTTTTTTTTGAGCATCTTTTCTTTTCCCTTACCCATAGAGATAAACACACACACACACACACACACACACACACACACACACGTGTTTGCAGAAATATTTTGTTCAAGATATTTTTCTCTGAATGCTTGAACTTTTGTGTGTATACACACACAAACACACACACCCTGTCATTTAGATACTGCTGTTATTTCAGATACTGCTGTTTCAGAAAGAGCTGGTAATGGAGTTGGTCTTATCTTACATATTTTTACTTTTCCTCTTTCCATTTTAGATTACAGCATATATATATTTATAGGCATATCAAGACTTAACTAATTTTCCCATTAAATTATAGAAGTGGTATGAGAGAAAGACAGAGCAGGGAGGGGCAGAGAGAGAGGGAGACACAGAATCCGAAGCAGGCTCCAGGCTCTGAGCTGTCAGCACAGAGCCAGATGCAGGGCTTGAACTCACGGACCTTGAGATCATGACCTCAGCTGAAGTTGGACAGTTAACCAACTGAGCCACCCAGATGCCTCAATATTTATTAATGTTGTTACAATCATAGCAAGAATGCAACATTATACTGTCTTTGTTTTCTGTTTTGTGATTATTTGAACTTTCCACATCTCCTATAATTATGGCCTTGATTTCTACATAACATTTTTATGAATGGGTTTACTACAATTTGCTTATTTATTTCTTTATTAGCCACTTGGAAAGAGAGGGACAGCTATCCTCTTCTTCATTTAAATTTTAATTTACCATAAATTCTCAACTACAAAGTGTCCTAAGCCAAATAACATAACATTTCTATTCTTACTACTGTTAAATTGAAATACAAAATAATTACACAAATTCAACTTACACCAACAGAGAGTGATCTGATTTCACCATAACATTTCTTGTATTTCTATTATAATTTAAATATATATAACATATATAAACATAATACTTCATAGATACATAATGAGATATTCTTATTTACTATTTTACAATTTTTTTTAAAGATGTTTCTTCTTTTTTAAATGATTGATGAAATTGAAATAAAGGGAATAATTACCTTCTTTCTTTAAGCTTTTCTTAAATTAGGCTTAAATGACAAATAATGTGTATCTACTATCTTAAAGTTATTCTGCAACAAGTAAACTGAAAACAATGCCAATTTCATTTTTATCTACTATTTGAAGGATATTTTGTAAAAATCAACCAGAAACTTTGGTTTCCACTATCTATGAAATGGGAAAAAAACAGAACACGGGAATTTTGGCAATGTCTTCTGGCTTTGAGAAACAGACAAGTTTAAGTTGCCTGTTGACAACTTGACAACTGTAATTAAAGTTGACTACAAGTATATAAAGACTAAGAAGTCTCAACTGTAACCCCACAATGAATTTTCATAGAATGGTAATATCCTATATGACTGCGCAATAAGGAAAAACAGCTCTAATGCCCAAGCAGCCACTCTCCTATTGATGCCTCTGAAATGCTCATCTTGACAAATCAGCATCCATATGACATCGCTTCAGTTTGGCTTACATTTTATTTCCTCATACTGCTGACGGTAACTATATCTTTTGCTGTACATTGTTTCCCTACCTGTGTTTATTCAAGGCTTCCACTGGCTAATTGCTTGTATTTACTGTGTTTTTAAAAACATCTTTATTGGGATAAAAATTCTCCTATTTAAAACCTAAAATTCAGTGGGTTCAGTATATTCATGGAGGGGGTACAAAAAGAAACTTTGTATCCATTAGCATTTCCTTCATATGTATACCCAGAAGTGGCATCATTGGATCACATGGTAGTTATATTTTTAATTTTTTGAGGAAATTCCATACTGATTTCTATAATGGCTTTATCAACTTACATTACCCACCAACAATGCATAAGAACTCCCTTTTCCCCACATCTTTGCCAACACTTGTTATCTCTTGTCTTTTTGATAATACCTACTTTAATAGGTATGAAGTGATACCTCACTGTGGTTTTGATTTTCAGTCCTCTGATGATTAGTGATGTTGAATAGTTTTCATATACCTGTTGAAAGATGTCTATTCAGGTCTTTTGTCCATTTTTAAAATTGGGTTATTTTTTTTTCTTGCTATGGTGTTGAGTTCCTTATACATTTTGGGTATTAACCTTTTATTGGATGTATGGTTTGCAAATAATTTCTCCCATTCATTAACTTGTCACTTCATTCTGTTGATTGTTTCCTTTGCTGTACAAAAGACCTCCAACTATAAAACTACCAGAAGAAAACATAGGGGAAAAGCTTCCTGACATTTGCCTGGGCAATAATTTTTAAAATATGACTTCCAAAGCACAGGCTACAAAAGCAAAAATAGACAAACGAGATTGCATCAAAGTAAAAAGTTTCTTACTGACTCTTCTCTTAGATTCAATCTCCTGGTAATCCCATACATTTAACATTTCATCTCAGATACTATACTTTTTTCAGTTTTAGTTTCTCTATTTGGTCTTTTCCATAGTTTTTATCTTTCTAATGAGATTTCCTGTCTCTTCCATTATTATCTGCATAGTTTCCTTTATGTCCATGAACACAATTAATAAGCTATTTTAAATAAATCTTGGTCAGCTTATTGCTGCATGTGCAGTATTGTATACTTTCTTTAGTACTGGTGACATTTTAATGTTTCTTCATATGTGTATTAATTTTTGACATGGTCAATAATATACCGTCAATAATATAATGTAGATTCTGGATTCTGTTATGCTCCTGTGAAGAGATTTCTATTTTTTTAGAATGTTATTAACTTGGTTTCAAACAGAAAACTTTTTTTTAAGTTTATTTACTTTCAGAGAGAGAATGTGAGCAGGAGAGGGGCAGAGAGAGGGAGGGAGAGAGAGAATCCCAAGGAGGCTCCATGCTCTCAGTTTGAAGCTTGACATGGGGCTTGAACTCATGAATTGTGAGATCATGACCTGAGCCAAAACCAAGAGTCAGACACTTACCTGACTAACCCACCCAGGTACTCCTCAAACAGAAAACTTTTATGTCCCCTGCATTAGACAGCTGCTGAAATCTCAATTTAATTTTTCTTTTTTACTTATCTGAGCCACTTGGACTCTACCATGCATAGTTCAGACATCAAACTTTTTGGCAAGAGTTTATGCACATAATTCTGGGCTCCCCTTCCCTGGCTGCTTCTTTTTTAAGACCCTCTCCCCTCATTTTTCAGCTGTTGTGTTTGCCTTGAACTCTGTTCTATGCTTTTTCAAACCAGTAAGACCACTTTAGCCACCATCCAAGTTCTTGCAATCTCACAGGATAGGGTAAAGCTGTGAAACAATAAACTTTCTCAGGGCCAGTTACTTCTTTCAATTGTGAATTCCCTTCTCTGCTCTCTTTAGTCAATATCCAGTGTTTTCTTATTATATCTTATTTTATTTTATCTAGAATTTATAGTTCTTATCTGTGGGATGACTAGGCTAATAGGAGATACTTAGTCATTACTGGAAGCCAGCTTCCTCCATCATCACACATAAAAGCTTCCTACATGATTCTAATGTGCAGTCAAATTTGAGCACCACTGACTTTAACCCTAATTTATTTTCTTTTCTGAACTGCAACTAAATATATTGCCTTTAAGTTCCAGTTTAGCTCTAGCCTGTGTTCTCATTATTATGCATTACCTTGCTTGTCCTGCCCACTATTAGTAAAAGGTACTGAAACAGGGTATGAAGTGTATCCTTATTTAGCACGCCTTCGTGTTTTTGGCATACTTTAGGCTCCTGGATGATAATTGATGAGCACTGCAAAAATTGATTGAAATCTAACATCTTCCTTCTTTAACTCAGACAAAAGAGTAATATTACAAAATACGAGTTTCACAAAGAAACAATGCATCCTTTCAAGTAAAAAGTGTAAGTTTTTCCATACAAAAAAGCAGTTAAAGACAACATGTCACTAAATAAATTACTAATTATATAATTATTTAAATAATCTGGATTATCCAACATGGTAAGAGCATAGGACAAAAAGAGGCAAATGATTTCTATTCTAGAGATCAGCTAATTTATAGTATTTCAGTACTTGGAATCTATATTTTACATAGAATTTTAAGAGCTGGTATAATAATTCCTGATCAAAAATAACGATTTCTTAATGGAAAATTGCTGATCTTCCAGGATTGAAATGTTTTTGTTTTGTTTTTCTAGAATGGATTCCGAAATTGAGTGTTAGAAAATGAAAAACAGTGATTAAAAAAGGAAAGAATAAAGACTAAAATCTTTTGAAGAACATTTTTGTATCCTTTGGGAAAATTATAGAGGCATGTGAGATATACAATTTTATGAGTATTTTTTAAAATTAGATTTTAAAATTGTATTGTCCTTCCTTACTAGCACATGGGTAACTTTTCCACTGGTCCCCAGTTAACTGGAAACTCTGATGTTTTATTCAGTGCTGTGGGAAACAATTTTAAATATAATTTCTGTATTGAAGAGTAATGTATGAAAAGAAAAGTGGGAATATCATAAAAGTAGGACTCAATGATTTTTTTTACTAACTGAATCCAGCCATGTAACCAGTAACTAGATAAAAAAGCAGACATTAATTAGCAGAACCTCAAGACCCTTCATTTTGTTCTTTTCCAGTCAACACCTAGCAGAAAACACACATAAATAATCATTATGTCTCATATCATAAACCACTTCACTTTGTATTTTATACAAATAGAATCATACAGCATGTACTTTTGGAGAGGTTACATTCAGATTATTCAACATTCTGTTTGAAATTCATTCATATTTTACATGTCATTATATCATTCATTCTTATTGTTTTCTATATTTTAGTCTGTGAATATACCCCAGTTCTACTTTTGATTGGTACCTGAGTAGTTGTCTGTTTGGGATTATTACAAATAAGACTGTGATGAACATTCAGGAATACATCTGTTGGTAAACAAATATATGCATTTCTGTTGGAATCAGGAATGAGTATATTCAGCTTTACAGATATTGCCAAGTAGTTTTCCAAAGTTGCTGCCCAATGGTAGGTACACTGCTGTCAGCAACATGTATAAGAATTCTGGTGTTCCATAACTTCATTTGCAATATCATTTCATCAATTCTAATGGGTGTGTAGTGTTATTATATTTTGGCTTTTATGTGCTTTTCCCGGATGACTAATGAAGTTAGCATCAGTTCCTATATTTATTTGTGTATCATCATTTAGGAAGAACCTGTTTATGTATTTTGCCTAGTTTTCTATTGATGTGTCAGGTTTTATATAGCTTTCTGTAAAATACCTTTAAATATACTGACAGCTTTATCAGATATATTCATTGTATCTACTCCTACCATGTATATTGCCTGTATATTTTCTTAATCATGTTTCTTGATGAACAGTACTTAATTTTAATATATTCCAACTCATCCATTTATCTTTCATGGTTAATGCTTTTGTGCAATATTAACAATTTTTTTTTCCAACTACAAGGTAACGATTTTTTTCTGTATTTCTCTTTAAGAACTATAATGTTTATCTTTCACAAATCTGACCTACAACCCATCTGGAATTAATTTTTGTGTATGGTGTGAGGTAGGATTCAAGATGTATATTTCTTCTAAATGAATATTCAACTGAATGAGCCCCATTTATTCAAAACACCATTCTTTCTTCCAGTGCATTATAATTTGAGGAAGATAACAATCATTTAATAAGTGGAAGCCTGGTAGCCAAAATATGCTTGCAGGATTGTTTATATTAAAGGAAACCAAATATTGTGGTAACAGAAATGATCTAGAGTAATAAGATTATCAAATAACAGAAACATCTTTATAATTTGAGCCAAAATTTGTTGCGCTCTCAAATAAGCTAGACTTCCATGCAACATTTTTAAAGTAAACATTTTATTTTAAAATGTCTTTAAAAGGGCATCTGGGTGGCTCAGTCAGTTAAGTGTCCGAATTTGGCTCAGGTCATGATCCCATGGTTCGTGGGTTTGAGCTCCTCACTGGGCTCTGTGCTGATAGCTCAGAGCCTGGAGCCTGCTTCAGATTCTGTGTCTCCTTCTCTCTCTGCCCCTCGCCCACTCACACGCTGTCTGTCTCTCAAAAATAAATAAACATTAAAAAAATATTTTAAAAAATACCTTTAAGTTTATAGGAAAGTTATAAAGATTGTGCAGAGAGTTCTCATATATGCCACACCAGTATCTTCTATTGTTAACATTTTATGTTATTATGGTATATCATCATAATTAATAAAGCAATATTTAGTAAGTTGTTATGTACTAAAGTCCATGCTTTATTCAGATTTCCTTCAGTATAGTATTGACATAAAGACAAGACACATAAATCAATGGAATAGAATCCAGAGCCTAGAAATAAACCCTTGCAAAAATGATTATATAAATATATATGATTTTTGACAAGGATGCTCAGACCATACAGTGGGGATAAGACAATATTTTCAACAAATGGTACTGGGAAAATTGTATGCAAAGAATGATGTTGGACCCTCACCTTACATTGTATATAAGAATTAACTGAAAGTGGATCAAAGACCTAAACATAAGTGCTGAAACTATAAAACTCTCAGAAGAAAACACAGGGCAAAATCTTTGTGACGCTGGATTTAGCAATAATTTCTTGTATATGACACCAAAAGTACAAGCAATAAATGTGAAAAAAAATAGACAATTTTGACTACATCAAAATTAGACATTTTGTACATAAAAGGACACTATCAACAGGGTTTAATTCTGCCTTTTTTAAAATGTTTATGTATTTTTGAGGGAGAAAGACACAGAGTTTGAGCAGGAGAGGGGCAGAGAGGGAGACCCAGAATCTGAAGCAGGCTCCAGGCTCCGTTCTGCCAGCACAGAGGCTGACGGGGTTCAAACCCACAAACCATTGGATCATGACCTGAGCTGAAGTCGGATGCTTAACCAAGTGAACGACCCAGGTGCCCTAACTCTGTCTTTTATTTATTTATTTTTTTCAACGTTTATTCATTTTTGGGACAGAGAGAGACAGAGCATGAACGGGGGAGGGGCAGAGAGAGAGGGAGACACAGAATCGGAAACAGGCTCCAGGCTCTGAGCCATCAGCCCAGAGCCCGACGCGGGGCTCGAACTCACGGACCGCGAGATCGTGACCTGGCTGAAGTCGGACGCTTAACGGACTGCGCCACCCAGGCGCCCCCCTAACTGTCTTTTAAAGACAACGCAAAGAATAGGAGAAAATATTTGCAAATCGTGTAGCTCAAGTGGTTAATATCAAGAATATATAAATAACTAATACAACTAAAGAACAGAAAAACAAACAACCCAATTTAAAAATGGACAAAGGGCTGAATAAATTTCTGAGTAAATGAAGATATACTAATGACCAATAAGGACTTAAAAAAATGCTCAATGTCGCTAATCATTAGAGAAGTGCACATCGAAATCACAAGGAGATACCACTTCATACACACGAAAATAGCAATTATCAAAAGAAAACAGGAAATAGCAAGTGCTGGCAAGGATGTGGAGAAATTGGAACCCTGTGCACCATTGGCAGAAATGTGAAATGGTGTAGCACTATGGAAAAAGTATAGCGGTTCCTCAAAAAACACTGAAAACAGAATTACCATATAACTGAGCAATTCCACTTCTTGGTGTACATGCAGAAGAACTGAAAGCCAGACTTGGACAGATGTTTGTACACCCAGGTGCAAAGCAGCATTATATACGACAGTCAAAAGGTGAAAGCAACTTGACAGATGAATGGTATCTTAGTGGGTTTGAGCTTCTCTAACAAAAATACCATAGACCGGGTGGCTTATAAACAACCTAAATTTATTTCTCACGGCTCTGAAGGCTGGGAAGTCTAAGATCAAGGCACTGGCAGATTCAGTGTCTGGTGAGAACCTGTTTCCTGGTTCATAGATGTGGGGCTCTCTGGGGCCTCTTTTAAAAGAGCACTAATCGCATCTGTAAAAGTTACACCATCATGACCCCATTCACTTTCCAAAGCCCCCACTTCTAAATACCATCTTATTGGACACTAGGTTTCAACATATGAATTTGGAAGCAGGGGGACAAAAACATTGATTTTATAGCAAATGGATAAGCAGAATATGGTATATATGGTCAACTATTATTCAGCTTCAGAGAGGAAGGAGATTCTGACACATGATATCACATGGGTAAATCTTAAGATAGTACGCTTAGTGGGAGGCCTGGATGCGCTCAGTTGGTTAAGAGACCAACTCTTGATTTTGGCTTCAGTCATGATCTCACGGTTTGTGGGTTCGGGTCCCTGATGGGGCTCTGCCCTGACAGTGCGGAGCCTGCGTGGGATTCCCTCTCTCTCTGCTCCTCCTGTCTCTCTGTCTCTTTGTCAAAATAAATGAATAAAATAAAAAAAAGAAGATTCAGACTACATTTTTAAAAAAGGATATTATGCTTAGTAAAATAAGCTAATTGCAAAAGGACAGATATCGTATGATTCCACTTATTTAAAGTACCAACGGTGGTCAAATTAATTGGGACAGAAAGTAGAATGTGGTTGGCAGGGGCTAGGGGGATGGAAGTATGGGGAATTACTGTTGAATAGGTACAGTTTCAGTTTTGGAAAATGAGAAATATTCCGGAGGTGGATGGTGGTGCACACTACCGTGCACACAAGTGTGAATGTACTTAATGCCACTGACCTGTACACTGAAAAGTGGTGAAAGTGGTAAACTAAATGTATAATTTACCCCAGTTTTAAAAGTTAAAAAATAAAGCTGGGGAAAAAACAATCATGTGGTGTCTCTGTATAATTATTAATAAATTTTTAAATTTTTAAAATGTGTATTTATTTTTGAGAGAGAGAGAGAGAGAGAACCAGAGCATGAGCAGAGGTGGGGCAGAGGGAGAGAAAGACACAGAATCCGAAGCAGGATCCAGGCTCTGGGCTGTTAGCACAGAGCCCGATGCAGGGCTCGAACTCAAGAAATGTGAGACTGTGACCTGAACCAAAGCCGGATGCTTAACTGACTGAGCCACCCAAGTGCCCCATGTTTTAATATTAATGTTTAAAAATTCATCTCAGAGATGGGAAGTAGTTTGTCCAAGACCCTCAGCTAATACTTGACTAAGCAGGTTTTAGCTAACTCCAAGGTAATATATTTTTAACTATAGATAGATAGGTAGATAGATAGATAGATAGATAGATGATAGATGATGATGATGATGATGATGATGAAAGATAGATATATAGATAGATAGACAGACAGGCCTTGCTAATTCATATGATAAAAAAATTGTTTTATTTTTTCTGCTTATCAGTAAAAATATAATCTTAGTCCTAAAAGTTTTATAAATGATAATTTTATATTTAAATCACCTTCCATGCATGTGCTCAAACCAAAATTCTGGAAATTTTTCTTGATTTCTCTCTTAATTTTACCCACATGTAAACCATTAGCAAGTATCTTTAGCTCTGGCTCCTTATCATATCCTACATCTTTCCATCTCCCCACCTCCATCATTTCTAGCCTAGTCTAAAACACAATCACATTTCACCTAGACTATATCAATAGCCTCCTAACTTCTTTTTATATCCCCCTACAGTTTTTCTCTACAGATTTCATGGCCCAAAATAAACAAAAGCTATCACTCCTCAAGGATGGGTACACGTTTTTGTGAAGGATCAGATAGTAAATATTTCAGGCCATGTGGATCATACAGTCTTCGTTGCAAATACCTAACTCAGCCATGTAGCATGAAAATAGCCACAGATAGGGGCGCCTCTGTGGCTCAGTTGGTTGAGCGACCGACTTCGGCTCAGGTGACAATCTTACAGTTTGTGAGTTTGAGCCCCATGTCGGGCTCTGTGCTAACAGCTCAGAGCCTGCAGCCTGCTTCAGATTCTGTGTCTCCTGCTCTCTCTGCCCCTCCCCTGCTCACAGTTTGTCTCTCTCTGTCTCTGAATAATAAATAAACGTTAAAAAATTTTTTTTAATTAAAAAAATAGCCACAGATAATACACGAAGGTAAACAAAAGTGTGTGGTGGCATTTCCATAAAACTTGTTTACAAAAATTAAGATGCTGCTGAATTTGACCCAGCCCTTCCCTAACTGAAGACTAACCAAATGCTTCCCCTTGCCTTAGAATAAAATACAAGTTCTTTAACTGACCCACAAGACTTTACATGATCTCGCCACTGTCTTATCTGCCCAAACTTTTCCGCCATTTGTTCTACTCTGTATTCTGTTCACATACTCCTCCTTTCCCTCACAATTGCTTGAACCTGAAAGTTTGTCAGCATATAACTTATACATCAACGCTTTCTTCTGCCTGCGATGCTCTTCTCCCAGACTTTCTGCACAGCTGGTGACTGATAATTTGCAACTCTTCTCCAACACAGCACCTTGTAAGGAAAGGCCTTCCCATGCCACCCAAACCAAGTGCTCCGGCTCTATGATGGGCAGTATAAATGACCCTGCTTTATTTCCTTTAAGACATTTGCATTTATCTGAAATGATTCCATTGGCTTGTTGTCTAGAGTGCGTATTCACCTCTACCCTACCTCCCCAAAATAGATTGTAAGCCTCAAGAGTAAGGGCCTATACCTTTCCTATTGCCTGTTCCATCCTCTACCCGTACAATGGTTCCAGGCATATAGCAGGTGCTTCCTAAATTACTCGTAACAAAACATGAAAGATGTGTTTATGAGAGATTTTTATATGTATTTACTGGGTCTTCAGTTGAATGTAGAATAACTCATTAATGCCATAATTCAACACTTCAGCAAACTTCCCAAACATCATCTCCACTGACAATAATCCCAATAAGCATATTTAATTATAAACACAAAGCTAGTCTGTTTTATACACCCCCAAAAGAGTACATAAGTATGAAATTAAAGTTTAGTGATGTCATCACTCATCTTACAAAATCTTTCAATAGTTCCTAAATATTTTAGCTTAAAAATATTGTGCTCTTGTGATGTTATAAACAAGCAAATGATGAGAAATTACATTAAATACACAAATATGATATAACCACTATTCCTGTTTTATTTCTTAAAGGTCGATGCATATGTTAACTTTTTATTTTTACAGTTTAATGTATTCGTTTACACATCACACAGTTGTCCTTTCTTTATATTTACATTTAAGCTAATTTCAAAGTAGGGACTTTTCCACTGAAATGGCGCTTGCATAGTATAAACACATGATTTCCATTCACAGATTTTAATATATAATTATTAAAATAACCACTAAATATTATGTCTGCTCATAAATTCTAACTTCAGAATAAACAAATGCTCTTGAATCCGTTTTAGTTCTGTGCTTTTACCAATAGGTGGCAATGAACATTCCTCCCTACATTTGCTTTATCATAATTGGAGACAACATAAATCCTGTGTCCTTAACAGTACAGGATTTTACTAAAGAGTAGTTACAGGAAAGAAATGTAATCTAAAAGGCAACCCATTCTCATTATCCACCACCTCCAATTATTTAAACTTTTCTTTAGATGTTATGCTAAAATCATCAAGCAACATTTCTGTAGTAATACCCGGTCTGGTGAGACCATGCAATGTAATTCTCTAACCATTCTATAAGGCAGTTCTGAAGCTATTAGAGAAGTTATCTTTTCTGATGTAGCATTACAAATTTTATCAACCCTTTCTCCTGAGACACGGTATGGCTTCAGATGCCCCATGCTGTTTAACCATTTTTTTTTTTGCTTATTTATTTATTTAGAAAGAGAGAGCAAGTGGGGGTGGCGGGTAGGGCAGAGAGAGAGGGGGGAGAGAGAATCCCAAGCAGGCTCTGCACCGTCAGTGTAGAGCCCAGTGCGGGGCTCGAACTCACAAACTGTGAGATCATGACCTGAGCCAAAATCAAGAGTCAGATGCTTAACTTACTGAGCCACCCAGGCACCCCAACTGCTTAACCTTCTTTGACATCTTCCAATTAGTTTGTGTCCATTTTAAAATACAGCATCCAAGTGGACTCATAGTGTACAATGTAGGCAATGCAAAATTCAGTGGGACTATTATTCACCTTTCTTACGGATACTATATTTCTATTAATCCACCTCAAAACTTCTCTGTCTTCTGTCCGGTATGTCACACTAAGACTTTTTACTAGGCTCATATATTTTTAAAAAGATCCTCAGATCTTATTCACATCTTGCATTTTGAAACAAGTTCAAGCTTGTTTTATCTTTGGTGTCTTAATTTTTTATCTCAGACAGTTGATATCACTTTGAATATTGATTTGGTCTTCTGTTGTGTTTGATCATCTCTCCCAGATTTGATATGCACAATGTAACAAATTTCTCTTTTTCTTTTTCCCCAAATCATTGTTTTAATTTTTCAAGAATTCTTAACCGAGTTAAAAACTTCTGAAGTTCCAGAGTCTCCACCAGACATTTTATTGCTTGATGTTTTTACATTGAAAATTGTGATCCACAACAGAAGACACCCACCTATATACTTAAGTATGTGAATGGCATAAATCAAAATTTTGGTAACCAGGGATGTCAGTTCTGACTGAGACATTTCTGAAATAGAGTGCACCTGAGTTGTATTTTAGACTTTCATCGTGGACTTGATGTATTACATGTAATTCTCACTATATACCACAAGTATCATCAAAAGCTATTTTACCATCAGCATAATCCTTAGATCATAATTTTGACCATTCTCCCCAGTCATACTCATTCATATCTATATCAACTTCATTGCCAAAATCACATGAGGAACTGAAACTTTGTGAAAAGTCTTTCAAGTGTAACTTTTCAACCATCACTTCAATGGCCCACAAAGAGTCAATATCTGTTTCAATCTTTATTTACTTATTTTAGCTCTACCTCTATTATAGTTCTTCTTCTTCTGATTTATAGCTTAAATCATGAAGGAGATACCTCACGGCAAAACAAACTCCTGTCAGATTTTATGCCACATGTTTACAAAGGCATCATTGCCTAATTACAGCTGTGTTGGTCCACAAGCCACAGCTCAGAATTATTCAGTATGAGGCAGCAACGGAGGCTTTGATGTAGAGCCCTTAATGCAAGACAATGCAAATGACATTTACTAGCAATTTTTTCCCCCATTAATGAACAGTACTTCAGGGAGTGTAAAGGCAAGAGGCATATAATTTCTGAACTATTTAAATTGCTAATTAGATCTGTACAGGAGGTGTATTCCTAATGCAGACAATTACAACGGCTCCTAAGTGTTTGCCTTACAGTTGCTAATTACTGCAGAAGCCAATTAATTGCTGTTGACTTTTTGTATTCTTTTGCATATCGCCAGTTAATATTTACATTTATAATGAAGACAAAATTGGCAAACACTGTGTCATTTTGTAATGAACAATTCCAGTGTCTAAACAATGAACACATTATCCTCATTTGTGCCTGAAGAGTGCAGCTGATTAGCATATGTTCTGTGCATGCTAGAACATTGCTCTTTCTTCTCCAGAGTAAAAACGTCACTTAGGTGCAGGACATACAGGTGCAGTGTCTCCAGGGCTCCTGGAATTGGTTCCTACCATATGCCATATAGCAGAGAGCAAAACAGCACACGTCTATAAAAGTATGAGATTGTAGTGACTAAGCTTCTCTCCTGAGGGTAAGTGTTAAGAGAATGCTGTGGACAATTGTCATACTTTGGCCAGTCAGTATCTCTACTGTCTACCTATGCTGGAGACAGTTCTTCTATTATGAGATCTCCCACTACAGGTGCCACAAAGGCCAAGTACTACTCTTTCTAGCCTCTGTCAGCCACGATTGGGCAACGATAGGCACCATTAATTAAATGCACCTATACTAGATCTGTAATCAGGATCTGGCAGGGAAAAGAAGCAAGAAACCCAATGGATTTTTCGAATCATCATGGTGGTAAGGATAAGGGCAGCAATACTTCGTCATGGCGTGCACTGTTCAGCGGTTCCGGTGTCACAACAACAACAAAAACAATGGCGAACAGCACTTGGTTATGCGCATGGAGTGTTTTCAAGTATTTTTTCCCCTACCTTCGTAGCTCTGTGGCCAGTCCTCCGGCCCTCTTGGTAATTCTGAGAGCAACTCAGTTGTTAAGAAAATTTTCCTGCTTAAATCAGCCAGAGTTTTTCTCGGCGGCTACTAAGAACAATTGCAGGTATTTTTGCAAGCTTGACGACGGGTGGGGGATGCACCCACGGCTCAGAGGGCTGTGTTTTATATATTCTTTGACTTCTATAAAAATCATTTATTCAGATGCCTCACATCAAGAACTACAAGAAATATAGGTGCGCCTGGGTGGCTCAGTCGGTTGAGCATCCGACTCTGGCTCAGGTCATGATCTCACGGTTCATTAGTTCGATCCCTGCATCGGGCTCTGTGCTGACAGCTCAGAGCCTGGAGCCTGCTTCAGATTCTGTGTCTCCCTCTCTCTCTGCCCCTCCCCCGCTATGCTCTGTCTCTCTCGGTCTCTCTCTCTCAAAAATAAACAAACACTAAAAGAATTAAAAAAATACAACTAAAGGAAACATAGAAGAAACCATTCCTAGCTTTGCATTACCACCAAAGGCAAATAAATAAAACACCAATACAGAAACACATGTGCACACACATGCCAACTTCTGTCTTTGTTTTTACCTGCCAAAGGGAGTAAGCTGGAAATAATTCTTTCCCTAACCAGCATATTTGTCAGAGTGTATATTGTAAACAGCGGGGGCCTGAAGTGATTTTGTCAACCAGTTTTCCAACAGTGAAAACATAACTTTCATTTGCAACAACCTCTGGGCACTGCAAACAGAAAAGAGGTGGAAAATGACTTCTTGCACAAGGAAAACTTCTTGCTGCTGCATTCGGGGTAGATATGCTACTCTGGTATCCTCACACTTTATTGTTTCCCCTGTAACACTGCAGGCAGGCATTGGAGACACAGAATTCAAACACGAGAACAAAGAGCACATAAAATGAATGATTTAGCCTCCAAGAATTAAAAGCTAACAATAGACACAGATATGAAAAGAAGAGGGCCTATATACGCTGTTAAGGACTGTCAAATAGTATAATGAAAGTTCAACAACTTGACCTGCAATACTATAAAAAATAAAATGTTCTGATATGTGCTATTGCCATAGCCTTGCTGTAAACGCCACCATGGCCAATGTCAACCTGCAAATGGGATTTCACCAAACACAAGGTTGGGAAGAGGTGTTAAATAGCACGTTATATAGCATTTCCATCATACAGATATGCACAAAGTTTATACACATAGATAAAAAGAACCCCTAGAGTATAGACAATAATAAAATGTAGTGAATTAATTAAGTGATATGTTTTGAGTATTTAATGTCTGTTGTAATATAATTTATTTAATTATAAGTTTATGCAATTTAAATCTTTTTAAGACTGTTTTTTTGAGAGAGAGAGAGAGAGAGATAGAGAACAAGAGTGGGGGAAAGGGGCGGGGGGGAGAGAGAGAGAGATAGAGGGAGAGAGAGAGAGAGAGAGAGAGAATCTTAAGCAGGCTTCATACTCGGCACAGAGTTGGATGTGGGGCTTGATCCCACAACCATGGAATCATGACTTGGCAGAAATCAAGAGTCTGATGCTCAACCAACTGAGCGACTCATGCACCCCAGTGCAGTTTAAATTTTAAGAACTGGCTCTCAGCATTCTTGAAAATTTCAACAAGTGCCTTTGTAAGCATGTGTGAGCTGGCTTGGGACACAACTGTAATAATCACATGTAATTAGCTAATGCTAGGGTTCTCTTCCTTGTTCATTAGGATTGAGTTTTGTCCATTTATAGGAAAGGTTTCAAAATTTACTTTGCTAGGTAATCTTCAAATCGAACCAACCTGATGGTTCTTGTGCCCTAGGCTTTGAAAAATGCTTATAGGAACAACTGTAATATCACTTACTACTGCTACTAATATAAGTGTTCCCAATCATTATTACTTACCTTATATATGGCTATAGAATGAACTGTAATAAAGTCATCAAAGGTTGATATTGTATTACTTCTCAAGGTGTTTTCATCGTGCTGGAAAAAAAAAAGAAGTAACCATTAGCTTACAGTCATTTTCACTGAAATTTTTAAACATCAGTCAACATACATTCAATATCATTACATTCTTAATGATAGTAAGATACTATGTCTATAACATCCATGTCTATATCATACATTGAATGACTTAGACCCTGATTAAAATTTTCATGAGCACTCAAACAAAAGCAATATTCAGCCTGAAAAAAGTGCAGGGAGAATAAAGGCAGACAGAAGTAAATCCATAGGCTTTGATATCAATTTTATCTATCTAAACACATCCCATGTTTGTGTGTGCATATATGCATGCATTTGTGTTTCCATGTGTGTGTTCATGTGTGCACATATATGTGTATGTGTACATAAATTCTGTTAATATTTTAGCATTATATTTCAAGCAAAGATGTTAATGGAGACTTCTACACTACTTAGTTGACTTTTTCAAAAGTGTTTATTTTTCAAGATCATACGTTTATTTCTTATAGTTTTGTCTACATCGACAATTTGGCTTCACCTGATTGTTTATTCATGATGAGTATTTCCATTTCCTGTTATGAATGATGATTAAAAAAAAAAAAAGTCCAGGCATTTAACATTTTGTAGAGGCCAGAAAAAAAAAATCATGAAATGTTTCAAGAATCTTCATCTGTGATACATGGAGTGAACATATGCCAGATAGGAAAGTCTAATGTGTGTTAAAAGAGTAAAATTGAGAATGTTTGGCCACTTAGTTAAGCAAAACCAGTCGCAGGAAGATTTACATAGTATTTCAATTCTCGAAGTTGCCAGAGCATTGCTTATGGTGCTTGAATTTCTCCCTTTCTCCACTTCTTTACATGTTTAATTTCATGCATTAATTGCGTTGAAAGTTCTCAGAAGTAATAACATTGCCTCATTTTTTTTTTTTTGGTCGTTTCCAGATTGCAAAGCCAGAGCTTCCTAAAAACAATTCTTCCTCTGATGGGGCCACACATGTGTCTTGCCCCTGACATTTCACTGATGCAAGGACACTGTGATAAATCAACTTCCCATGTAATTACAGAACCTAAATGTGTAACATCCATCAACCAACTGTTTCTGTTTTCTCTCTGTGTGCTCTTTGTGGCCCCTTCCTCTTAGGAATTAAAACAGGCAGGCCGGATTTGTACATTCTTCATAGTGCTTCCACTTTTTCTTAAGGTACTCAGCTTCATTCCACACCTGCTCTGGGTTCTCCCTTATGACTCTTTCTTGCCTCTGCCGGTCTCACCCTTCCAACTTTATTTGACAAGGCACTCCAGCCCTTAGAGGGAAAAGCTTAATTATAATCAAACCCTCATCTGATGGTGTCATTAATATGAAATTTAAAGCAAATGCAAGAAAGGGCTATTTTGAGACAGACTTGGAATCTTTAAAAAGAAATAAATTGTAAGCTTAATTGGACTCCAACTAACCCTGCCTTATGCAATCAGGGCAAGGTTCCTGTCACTCTGCAAGTCTTTCTCTGTGGAGTCCTTGCCTTTCTGCTTGCATTCTCTGAGCAGAAAAAGAATAACATAATTTAGGTTGAACCAAAGGTCATTTGGAGAGCCTCCAGCTGTCCAGCGAACTAAACTACAAGAATAAAGGATTTGGGGCTCCCTCTTAAATTTCATTTTCTGTATTGTGACTAACTTGTAGTCTTGGATGTGCGAATTTCTTGATGAGTTTCCTTGGCTGCATCCCCAGTATAGTGAACCCCTAGACAGCTCATCTGTGCTTTGTTCTCACCCAGCATGCTCTTTGTTTGGAGTTGGTGGTGATGGATGCGTGTGGCATAAAAAAAACCCTACGAAATCATTCAAACAGAAGGAACAGGAGAGGATTAGAGGAAACCAGCTGGCCAGAATGAAATTGGCAGGGTTCAGCCAATGAAAGTCAACTTGCCAAGATTTAGTCTTCTGTTAGGTCATCTGTTTCCTCCTAACTAAACAACTCTTGGATATTTATAGACATAAATGAATTTTTATTCTCCTCAATAGCCAATAACTTGTCATTTCTGGTATTTGAATGTCAGTCATGGGGAAAAACAAGGACTTGTATATAGAACACTCAAGCATAGTCGACTTCAAGTGGAAAACAAGGAACAGATATATTATTTTTCTACACTGAATGCCAAACCAAAACAGAATTTGTGGAGACTTTATACAGTTGGCAGACATTATACATACTGCTGGACAGCTGCACATTATTTATAAGACTTTCCAAAGTTTAAGTATTTTTTAATATGTACATTTCCAGCCCTCTAACTTCAGGCTTCCAAATTACCTGAACAGTCTATAATCACTTTAGGTGGCAAGGTATTTCCTCACCTAATTTCAACCCAGCTCTGAACCTCAGGGAAAAAATCCTATTGCTCAAAGTTCAATTTATACTTTGCCTGCCGAGGCAGTTAGCTTGTCTTTATTTGTTTAATATTGGTATAGCACATATCTCTAACACTCATTTTTTGCCATTTGATTGTGGTTTTTTTCTGATTTTTTTTGTCAAGGTCAAAAATGTCAAGGAGACTCACTTTACCGTCACCTGCAACTCAATGGTGCATTTATATACAGGAAGAGACATATTTAAAAGTACATGTGAGTTTACAGGAAACTTGCTTTTTGAAAATTTAATTGCCATGTTTTTGACTACTTTTCAGCAACTCAAAAGGTCGATGATCTGCAGCAGTTTGCATTTTGCTGAATATGAATTTAAGTCACATGGGTTACAATTGTGATGGATAGGAATAACCACATTAGTGGTCATACCTAAGTGCTCAAACCTACTTACTAGTGGGAACTTTGTGTTTTCTTCATGTCATGGGGTGCACCGTAACTTTTGACAAAATTACTTTTTACTTTCCTTAAATTAAAAATAACTATTATGTGAAAAATAAAGAGGTCTTTAAAAGCTGAAAAGTTTCCTAACTTACGGTGTGAAAATGTGCAAAGGCCACATGATCTGGGGGGGAAAACCATGCTTCATACATAGCTAATAGCTCGTAAAAATATGGCCTGATGAGATATTTAGGACTTTGGAGCTACAAAAAGTCACGCTTATATCCTCCCTGAAGTTCTGGAGTGGGAATTACAAACTCTCCCATCTCTAGGGCCCAGGGAGGTAATATCAGTGAGCTAAAGGAACTAGGTGAACAATCCATTCTGAGAGGTCTGGAGCTGTGGAAGACTTGGGAACACACATGTCATGCCTGACAGGGCAACAGGTCTTTAGAGACAGTCATCACAGGAAAGAGAGGCCAGTATTGGCAGATCTTCCGTCTTCTGGGAAGAGCCAGAAATCCAAATTTATATGTGAAATTTGTAAGTATCAGTTCAATCAACAAAACAAAGCAAAAGAAAACAGAGCAAAACAAAAAAACATACTCTGTGGGCCAGACCAAAAAGACGAAAAACCAAACACAAAGCACAATCCATAGTAGTCGTCTAGTTTACCACTTCTGGCCTAGGGCCTTCACGATCACAAATACATCTAGATACACTTAGAAAAACAAGTGGTGGTGGTGTTCACCAATCTCTCAATCATAAACAGACGTGCCATTAAAGGAAGTGTGCAGACTCACTGTCGTTGAATCACCACCCTCTTTGAAGGTTTCTTCTAGAATTTCCAGAATAGCTTCCGTGAAAGAGTCGGCCAAATGAGAGTCATCTGCACAAAGCTTAGAAGGCAGAATGGAAAGAGGGGACTTTATTCTCTGGAAACAGTTCTATCCAGACATGTGGGGAGATGTGATTCATGGGGACTTCTTGGTAAGCTCTTGGCAATCACCCTTTTGCTGCCTTACATTGAAATCATTGGTGGGAAGTTTCCAGAAATTCTTGAAAAACGCAGCAGTTTCCTGGGACTTCCTTGAGAACCACATAATTCAGTGCTTAAGGTGGAGAGGCTTCAACAGGGACTCCGTCCCCATGTGATCCCTAAGTTTTAAGGTCATTTAAGCCTTTCATCCCTTATGAATTTTAAAACTCTTTTCATAACTGCAACATGTGAAGTGGCTTCTGACCAAACCACAGTTGATATACACAGTATTTGAATGAATAGGGATACGAAAATGGTTTTCTTAGATGAGTTAGAATCATAGAGCTGTAGAGCTGCAAAGAATGTAGTTATTGAATTTGATTTAATTGGTTATTAAATAAGATCAGAGTACCATTTTCCTTCATAGATATTTAATCCACTGTTTGCTTGGGTATAGTTCATCTATTCAACAACATAGTTTTATCTACCTGAACAGGTAGTTGAGGCAGGTAGGTGCAGGATGAAGGGAAGGTGGATGGGAAGTAAAAGATTATTCCAAGCTACTGTGTATCTCTTTATCGGTGGAGCTAACCTCCATATAGACTACTTCCTTTGATTTCTTTTTTTTTTTTTCAGTTTTTATTTTTGTTTTAGTTGACATGAGTCAAAATAAAGTGCCAAATATGAGGGCGCCTGGGTGGCTCAGTTGGTTAAGTGTCCAACTCTTTATTCTGGCTCAGTTCATGGTCTCACTGCTCATGGGATGAAGTCCCAAGTCAGGCTCCATGCTGTCAACCTGCTAGGGATTCTCTCTTCCTCTCCCTCTGCCCCTCCCCCACTTGTACTTTTTCTCTCTCTCTCTCTCAAAATAAATAAACATTTTTTAAAAATACAGTTGTTATGATTGTGTGAAAAAAGATTCTGAGAGATACCACTAGTAAGACTGTAAACCCAAACTACTTATTTAGAGCGTAATTTGCTAGTGACAATTCAAATTTAAAATGCATACAACCATCAAGCCATCACTCCCACCTCTAGGAATTTATCCCATGGTAACTCAGGCACAAATGATGCATAATGACATAAAATGATCACAGCACTGTATGTTGTGGCAAGTAAAACAGAAAACCTAAAAGAGGTACAAGGTATGCTAAGTAAATTACAGTGCATCTTTCACTATGGAATACTAGGCAATACTAAACCACATATGTAGCTCTACTTGCACTGACATAGATAAGGTAGTCCCCCCCTTATCTGCAGGGGGGGAGGGGGAGAGAGAGAGAGAGAGAGAGAGAGAGAGAGAATGTCCTAAAATCCACCAGATACATGAAATCACAGATAGAACTAAACTGTATATACACTATGCTCTTTCTAATACATACATACATTTGATAAAATTTAAGTTATAAATTAGGCACATTAAGGGGTTAAAATAATAACTAATAATAAAATAGAACAATTATAACAATATGCTATAATAAAAGTTATATAAATGTGGTCTCTCGCTCGCTCGCTCGCTCTCCTTCTCCCCTCTCTCTCTCTCTCTCCCTCTCTCTCTCAAAATATCTTCTTGTAGTATACTCATGTTCTGCCTGTGATGATGTGAGGGGATAAAATGCCCATGTGATGAGATGAAGGAAGATGAATGACATAGACATTGTGATGTGGCATTAGGCTACAATTGACCTTCTGATGATATGTTTAGAAGGAGGATCATCTACTTCCAGACCATGGTTGACCACGGGCAACTGAAACTGTGGAAAGCGAAAGCACTGATGGTGGGGTGGGGGTGGGGGACTACTTAACAGAAGTCCACGAATATTGTTGGGTAAAAATGTAAAGGATTTAGAGGGGGGGAATGTGGGTACAATCCCATTTCTGAAAAAATGTCAAATTGGCAAAATACTATGTGTGTGATAGTTTGTGTTTGTACGCGAAAAAAAATCTGGAAAGACAAACACTGAATTGTTCATGGGGCTTACTATCTGGCAGGGGATGAGAGTGGCTCTCCTACTGTTAATTCTGTTGTTACTGCCACAGCCACTACCTCTCTTTGCCGACGCCCGCTTGGAGGAGTTCTACATATTCTGTATAAGTCAACTCATCTAATTCCCTTAGCATACTTCAGAGATGAGTATTAGTAACCTTTCTGTTTCACAAAGAAACTGAGGCCCTGAGAGCATTAGTATCCTGACACTGGGAAGGCAGAAAATTTCAGTTTTCATTTCGTAAATTTCAACTCTTGACCTCCCACTCAAATCTTCGCAAAGCTCCCGAAAGTGATCGTGTTAAAACTGAAAATTAGATCATAGTGCTCCCTGCGTGGAACCCTTCCATGATTCTCTCTCTCTTCAGAGTAAAATCTGACGTCCTGACAGTGGCATCCAGGATCTTGGGTCCTGCTCTCTCTTGAGCCTCATCTTCTACCAAGCAGCCTCATTTGTCTGCTCATTCTTCGGCTCATTATACTAGTAGATCACTTTATTTTGCCTCTGCTCAAATATCCAGCCTTCTGCGCAACACCCAATACTTCTTGAACTCCTCACAGTGCTTACTACATATTTATTTATGCATCTGTGTATCTATTTTCCCCTGCAAGAATGTAAATCCATTTGTTTTATCGCTATTCCCCGAGTGCCTTAGAAGAGTACGTGGCACATAGCAGGTGTTCATTAAATGTTTGTTGAATAAATCACTTTTTAAAACAACAACAAAAAACACTGAAGTGACTTACCAAGGGAATATGTTGTTATTACGATTAAATAGCCATGCATGTGTGCCTGTGTGTATGTATGTGTAGTAGCTGACACTTGTTTAATATGGAGATTTTCAACAGTACACAGACAAAATACAGACTTTCTTTTAAGCAATCAATTAGAATTACTTTAATCCATACTTGGGACTTTATTATTTATTTATTTATCTACTTACTTACTTATTTATTTTCAATGTTTATTTATTTTGAGAGAAAAGGAGAGAGAGTGCAATAGTGGGTGAGGGGCAAAGAGAGAGGGGGAGAGAGAGAGAGAATCTCAATCTCAAGGGAGAGAGAGTCTCAAGAGGAAGAGAGAATCTCATGGGGCTCAATCTCACGAACCATGAGATCATGACCTGAGCAGAAATCAAGAGTTGAACACTTAACTGACTGAGCCATCCAGGTGTCCCACGATCATATTATTTAAAAAATTTTTATAGTCTGAGGTCAAAAATTGATCTCATTTTAATTTGCATGAGTATAAGTAATAGAAATATTAGGCATATTTTCTTACTTTTAGTGGTTCATAGTTTTCCTTTTTACTAGATGATTATTTTTGTGCATTTTTTCTATATTTTTTTGTTTCTTTCCCTTACTGCTTTGAAAGAGATCTTTTTATGTGAATATTATTTTTTTAAATATTGTTCATATTTCCTTCTCATATGTGATTTGTTTTTAACCTCCATTGTGGTGATAATTAAGGTGACTATCTATTTGTTAGATTTCTAAAATATTTTAGGTAGTCAAATTTGCCAATATTTTGTCTTTTAACTTCTTATTTTTCTGTGTTGCTTCAAAAAGCCTTACGCCAAGTTTAAGCGATATTCTTCTAATATTTTATGATCCTTAAAGTTTTTTATGTGGATCAATAATGAATCTGGAATATATTTTAGCCTTGATGGTGCAGAGAGACAATTATTTCAGATGAAAACTACTCAAATGTTAAGAGAGAATTCTTTTCTAACGTAGAAATGTGCTACATTTGCTGCTCTGACTATAAAACCCACCGTGTGATTTTCCACACTATCTCTTCCCCTGTGGGCCTACTTCAGAGGCCACTGTGTTTCAGATATCAATGTGTAGGTGGAAGGAGCCTGGACCCTTGAGCCAATACTAGGACAGGAGCTACTGAGGAGAGCTCCAGATCCACACTGGGCTCGGAGAACAAGAAAAACGAAATCTTTGTGGATTAAGCCCTGTGACATGGGGACTTATTTGTTACTGCAGTACAAACATGTCTATTCTGACTAATGCCGACATCAAATGTAAGTAATTACACTCTGGTATGGGTTGAAGTTTCTGTAAGAGTTCTGAGAAATAGAAAACCATTGACTATAATAGTGAAAAGTAATTATTTCATGGAAGAGTAGAGATTGAAAAAGTAGAGCAGGAGGAGTGCATATAAAATTGCAGGGCCCATGTGACCCCTACAGGCAAAAAAGTACAAAAATAACGGGTAGCTTGTTAAAGAAAGAGGTGGAAATGAGAAGGCTAGATAAGTCAGATAGATCCAGACTATTCGTCAATATGAAAAAAGCTAAGTTAAAACAGAGACGGCTAAATCAAGCAAGCTGTTCCATAGGTGTTTTCTGGAAGGTACTTCTTTTCCTGTCTTGAGGATGCTTCTCCTTTTCCTGATAATTTATTTTGGGTGTTGTTTCTGTGCACCATGCTTCAATATCAACTGAGAGAGTAGTAGCCCAGGCTGCCCCTCTGTTGATTGCTGCCCTCTGGCCTCAGGGGAGCCACTTGTCACCTCATAGTGACTATGATGTCTACTACTGCAGGGGAGAAAAAATTCTTAGCTGTTGCAAAACATTTTCTAGTGATTTAAGGATCTAGCAGTCTACCAACTCACTGTTATAATGAGCTGTGGGGCTTTTCCCTTGGATTTTGCAGGATGTGCCCTTGAATTATTTATAACTCAGCAGCCACCTGCTTGCAACAATTTTCCATTTTGCCTTGTGCTTAACTGGCCTTGTCAACTGGCATTGCAGGTACAGTGGCACTCTGCACTTCACCCTTCAACCCCCTATTAGAACATGCTGACCGTGAGCTGCTGGACACCTTGAAAGTTCTTTTCCACTACAGCCATGGCCTTTGTCTAACTGGATAGTCATAGAGACTTCAGCATGAAGAGCTATTCCAGCGCTACTTTTTTTTTTTTCTGAAAGACGGAAATGTATGAATATATATGCTTGTGTTGACAAAAAGCAATTTGAGTGGTGGGAAGGGGAAAACAACCCACCTGCATTCAAAAGCACAGCTCTATGCTGGCAAACAAGCAATGCCTTCGCTTTTTTCTTCCTCCACTTTAACACAAAGAAACATTACATGTTTGAGTAGACAACAAGAGGTACCATTAGGATTCAGAAAATTGAAAATCTAGGCTGCAATAAAAAAAAAAAAAGACAGTCACAGGGGAATTTGTAATGGCCTCCCCACATTTTAGTGGAATACTTCCTTTTTTTATCCACCTCGCAAACAGTGTTCACAAACAACAGCAAAGAACAAAAGCTGTGATTTATATTTATGGACAGGTATACATGCACCCCTGACCTCCTGCTGCCTCCCTCACCCTCCGTACCAGAAACAATTTATGGAGGCTGGTCTAAATAAACATTAAGGAGGCAAGGCCACAAACTGACAGCCAGGAAAATCAATGGTCTCCAGAAACCAGCAAGTAGGATCAATAAAAGAGATTAGGCATCACAAGCTAGTGTAAGGCAGTTACAGGTAAATGTGGCTTGCTCTTCATCTGACAAGGTTCTCGGCAACAGGATAAAAACTCATATAAACAGAAGCACACAGCGGGTAGCCAATGGAGGATCCTCCTGAGTTGAGGAGACTGATGGATGACCCCAGAATGAAAGGGATCTATACAGAGGCCAGTGGGAATTTTCAATTGCTTTTCCAGCATCATCTCACATATCTGGGCAGCTGCCCATAGGAAGTAGTGCAGATGTATCTTTTGAAATCTCTCTGCTTTTGCTTCTCACTAGTTAGCTTACCTTGGATTTATTTATTACTCCTCCCTGGCACAAACCAGCACATCTTTGCCCTCCCTGTCCCCCTACATACCACACACACACACACACACACACACACACACACACACACATATTCAACACTACTTTTATTAACAGAGTTATTTATACTCAAACACACAGAGAGAATGTATGGGAACTGGTAGGATGCAAACTTACACACACACACACACACACACACACACACACACACACAGTCTCCAAAGAGAAGTCATCCACTCATTAACTTAAAACGTTGAACTCTTAACTTGCAAACTTGATATAACTACAGAAAAATATAAGACAATCACATTGTTGAGTCTGCAAGTTAATGTCCAAAGCTTGTCAATAAAAGAATGAAGGATAATTATGTTCTTGAAAAGCAGGGACACTGAAACAGGGAGGACCAAGGCAATATAGCCATTGCCTACTTACAGAACTGGCCAGTTAAAACTTGAAATGCAAATCTTAGCTTTGTAAGAATGGTTACCTTAAAAAAATAGTCCTTTCCTTTGCCTCTGGAACTCCATTTTAGAAGTGGAGATAAGGCTTCTGTCTGACAAGAATATGATGAAACATAAGATGAATACAGTAACGGAGGAAGGTTAGTTTTTTTTGAACACCTTGGAAAACATGATTGGGAATTTCAGTCAATTTGAATCTCAGGACAGGAGAGATGTGAGTCTAATTCTCTTGTTCGTAGTGGATTGGGGGAAATATCACGCCATTTTGAGACACCTCCCATCCCTTGAATCTGGGACAAATGTGACGTGCTGGAAATTGTCGCTGTGTGAGTTCTGAGTCTAGGTTTCAAGAAGCCTTAAATCTTATTCTCTTGATGCTTCTGATGCCCCACTATGAGCAAACTCAGGCTCACTACCAAATGCTGAGAGTTATGTGGCCCATTTGCTTCTGTCATCCTGGTTGACCATCAGATATGTGGGTGACACCATCCCAGATCATCTACCTGCCCACTGACCCACCAGTTGACATCATGCAGAAGCAAGCCCAGCCAAGAGCAGGCAGGGCAGCTCAGGCCAGAAGAATTGCTCAACCTGCAAAATCGTTATACAAATCAACTGCTGCTATTTTAAGTCACTGCATTGCTGGAGAGTTTATTTTGCAACAAAAGCTAACTGATTCATCAGTAAAGTAAGTAACTGCCAACAGTCCTAAGAACAGTGAAGGAGGCAATCTCAATTTTGTTGCAGTTTTCTGAACGATCAGAAGTTGGGAGGGAGTGTTTTCCAAGGTCTCATTTTTTTCTCCTCTTACGGAAGCAGGGCAGGGTGGGATAAAATCCATGGGCTCACTCTCTTCCTGCCCTTTTGCCAGTGTCTCTCATGGGTCAAACACAACAGGAGGACAGAGGACAAAAGAACTTCTGGAGAGGTCAGCTTCTGGGGCACAGCACACAACAGAGAGGCATGGGTGAGTATTCCGGGGTGGTAGTGAAGGGTGGTGTAGGAGCACGGAGAGTGTCTAACTCACTTGAGAGGCGAGGACTTTATTCTCTGACTCCAAACTTCTTTCAGGTGACGCTCCTTCCTTACATTTTTTTAAGTACCTCCAATTTTCCTTCCTAAAATACACAGCAATGCCTATCTATGTTCATGTTGTGCTCAGGGCCTGTAAGTCTCCTCTCTTCGAATCTTCTTGGTAAACTTTTATGAGTTTTATGTGAATTCTTCCTCATTGTTCTCGGCAAAATAAGTCACCTAACCTTTCTCTTTCCCTAACACTGATACTTCTGATTTACAATCACTGAGAGATTAGTTTTCTTCCCTCTCCACACAGAATAGGAGCCACACTCTGTTTCCCTGTGTGCTCTTTTTGCTTAGCACCCGATCAGTGCTCAAGAACTACTTAATAAATGATTATGATATAGTTTGAAGGTAGAGAGGCAGTAATGCCATATTGTTTCTGTTTGTGGATAAAATTCTGTTTGGAGATAGAAAGAGAGACAGAGACAGAGAAAGAGATGGAAAGAGACAATGAGATGGAGAGAGAGAGAGAGAGAGAGAGAGAGAGAGAGAGAGAGAGAGAGATGGGGTGAGGAATACTGTTTTCCTTTGATGAGGCTATGGTAGATTTTATTTTCATTTTCAACTGTTCACACCCTGATCCTATGAGAGGATTTTATACTCTGTTGCCATGTGACTTACAGAATCTTTCAGTGGGAGGAGTATAGTTTCCCACCTCAGGGAGGTCAGACCCAGTGAAATCTGAGCAGAAGTTGCAGTTGGCTAATGGAGAGCAGAAGCTTTTAGGGGCTCAAGTGCTTCTGCCAGATCTCCTGCTCTTTTCTCTCTGCTAGGAGGATAGTATCACCGGGCAGAGGCTAATCTTTCAGCTTGGATCCCAGAATGAAAACACAACTGAAAGAAACACAGCTTACCCATGAAGATCACACAAGAGGAGTGAGGCATAAGCCTTTGTTACAAGCCAGAGGGCTGAGGGTTATTTGTTACCACAGCATTACCTAATAAAACCTGACTAGTGCACAGACGTGTATTTTTTCCAGATGAATGATTATAAAGACAAAATATTTAATAAAGGTACAACAAAGTGCAGTGTTCGTTGCAGTCTCTCCTTTCTGAGCCAACTAGTGTCCCCTTCCTACACTAAACCCTGTGGCGGAGAGTCAACAGAAAACCACAATTCTGTACCCCATCATTTGATGGTCAAAAAAATGGGGGAGAGGAGAGCTCCTAAATTCCTAGGGCCGTGAAGAAGTATTTACAGACCTCTGGAAACACCAGGAAGCCATAAAGCCATTCTAGATTCTCATTGTCAGCAGCATTTCAAAAATGTTGCCATTTCACAACGAACAGTAAAAAGGTGAAGATTTCAGGTTGCTTTAAGGTGGGACGCATTTTTACTTCATAAAAGTTCTCGTTTTAAATATAATTAAATAGGGGCGCCTGGGTGGCGCAGTCGGTTAAGCGTCCGACTTCAGCCAGGTCACGATCTCGCGGTCCGTGAGTTCGAGCCCCGCGTCAGGCTCTGGGCGAATGGCTCAGAGCCTGGAGCCTGTTTCCGATTCTGTGTCTCCCTCTCTCTCTGCCCCGCCCCCGTTCATGCTCTGTCTCTCACTGTCCCAAAAATAAATAAACGTTGGGAAAAAAAAATTAAAAAAAAATAATAATAAATAAATATAATTAAATATAAACTAAGTGGTGACAAGGAAAAAGAAAACAAACATGAAAAGGCTGTGCACACACCAACCATAAGCATTACATAGGGGAAAGGAGGGGATCCTATCAGTCCCGAGTGCCTACCAGTTCCTATACTCAACAATCCCAACGTGGGGGGGCAGGGGGTCCACACACCAACAAGCAATGCTCCAGATGAAACACAGGAAGTAGTGCGGATGTATCACCAGCTATGTGTGACACCAGCCTTGTGTCCTATAAGTCAACTCAATTCTGACACTATCTATCAACAGATAGCTTCAGATACCCCAGGTTAAGAGTTCAGTCCTATAAGACTGCCCCCACCCTTTCTTCAAACACCAATCCCAATGGAATTTCTTTCTGGGTTCAATTAATTGGTTACTGTGGCTCACAGAACTCAGAGAAACATTTTACTTACTAGACACAAGTCTATTATAAAAGGATACAACTCAGGAACAAGCCAAATGGAAGAGACACATAGGGCAAGGTGTAGGGAAAGGGCACAGAAGCTTCCATGCTCTTTCTGAGTGCATCACTCTCCCTCAAACTCCAGCGTTCACCAAACTGGAGTTCTCCAAACCTGGTCCTTCTGGGTTTTTATGGAGACTACATCACATAGGGATGATTCATTAATCATTGTTCCAACTCCAGCCCCTCTCTCCTTCCTGGAGGTGGGTGGGGCTGGCACTGAAAGGTCCAACCCTCTAATACCACGGTGCTTTCCAAAAGTCAGTTCATTAACATAAACCCAGTTGTGGTGTAAGGGGGCTTGTTATGAATAACAAGACACCCATTTCACCTTTATGACTTTGAAGCGATTTCAGGAACTGAGGTCAAGAGACCAAATACTACAACAAAAGATGCTCCCATTGCTCTTACAGCTCAGGAAATTTTAAGCATTTCGGAAGTTGTGAGCCAGGAACCATGGATGCAGACCAAATATATATTTCTTATAAATCACAATATTGTGATTCTATATTCTTCTAATATACTTTCAATTCACAAAAAGTCTGAGCTTTAAACACAGAAGTGAAAATGGAATTGGAGTGGCCCTAATTTTTCCATATTTATGTATCAGTGGTCATATCCTCGAGTTAGTACTAGCCTATCACTTCCAAAAAGAACAGAAAGACTTTGTTTGCGGACAAAGCTTGGAGGGGAGGATTAACATTAGGACAAGATCACAGTCTATCTACTTCTTCAATATGCCTGACATCTGCAAGGAAATGGGAATGCTTTTCCATTGTTGAAAAGAGTAACCTGACAACATGTCTCACAGAAACTTGTCAAAAATATAAGATCATGGGGCTGTGGATGCATCCAATCTGTCATACTAATGAAAATTCCCCAAAGCTTCAACATTCACTTTTCCTTTGTGCTTCCAACAAGAAAATCATTTGAAAGAGAAGGGGTGAGGGCACATCTGCTCTCATAGGGTCCCACCATTTTATTAGACTAGTTTTTCATCCCGTTCTATTAACTGTAGTCTGTAAGTTATTTATAGGCCTAATAGTATTCATCCCATTGTGACTACAGTAGTGGCCCTCTGTCTACCCTAGTAGAGGCTTCTATCTTCTAACCTGCATTCTATAATCCATGATTTTCCCATGGTTTCTTACCACATTTATGTCTTGTTACATTCCCAAGCATAAAATGACAGGTAAGGTCCTTTTATTTTGGATACAGTCTTTAGTGGAGACCATGCCAGTTATGTGTTACAGACATAACTGGGAAAGTTGAATTAGCTGTTCTCCTCTGATCCTTTCTCATGTGGGGGAGAAATAATAACTTTACCTCCACCCTTCTAGCTTCTTGGCTGAGGCATCCCTGTAATAGCAAGAGAGATTAACAGGAAAAAAACAAACAGAAGTTTAATAGCATGTATGTCTCCCGTATACATGCGAGGTACCCAGGAAAACTGAGTAACTCTCTGAAATGGCCCAAGCCATCGCCTTAAATACCATCTCCAGCTAAAGACAAAAGAAAGATGTCGGAAGATGGAGGAACTAGTTATGGCAGGTTATCAGACAAAGCATACACACACACACACACACACACACACACACACACACACACTCAAGTTATGGTTGTTATGCACATTTAAGTTGCTGCCTTCTCCGTTGGTAAAGGTTTCTGGAGACTTGGAGTCATCCTCCTCTTTCTGGTACAGAGAAGAAAACACCCTTACAAATGGAGATTCCTTATTAAAGTGTGAAGATTAATAAAAGAAAAGCTCATTTAAAGCAGAGTGGAGAGGCCAGAAGGGGGCTCCCCCCCCCCAACCACTCTTGTTAATTTCAGACCCAACAGGAAGAGATGTTTAATACTGCTTTACTACCCCAGCAGGAACAAGAAACATTTTCTTCTCCCCTGGCAATGGCCCAGCCAATGAGAGATTATCACAACTCAGCCAATGAAAACCACAACACTTTGAACTCCCAGTTTGTTCCAATGGACTTTTTGTTTATAACAAACAGGCTTCCAGACTCCTATAAGAGAACCTTTCTCTCCTTTGTTCTCCAGACTTGCCTATGGTTTTGCTTCTTGTCCTAAATTGCAACTCTGTTATTCCCACATGAACTCATTTTTGCTGGTGGAATAACTGACAGTTTTATTTTTCAGGCTAACACATGTAAATGTCTCTTACAAAAGAGTAACTTTTACTTGGTTTTCAGAACTTCTCCTGTGTCTGCTCTTTCTCAAAAATAATCATCCTAAAATAATTCTTATGTCAAAGAGGCATATTTGGGGATGACAAGTTCTGCTCCCCTTCATTCGATACTCAAAATGAAACATGAATACCATGTCAGAACATGGAGATACTGGGAACCCCCTGTTATGAAAAGAATTCAAGTCACTTGCCTCTCTGTACTTGGTGTGCTTGGTGTGGGTTATAAGAAGATTCAGATGAACCCTTTTTTCTGCTTACATTCTCTAAGGTCAAATCATCTCCCATCACACAGAACCAGGCCAGTCTCCTCTAACCTTGAGGTCAGGCTCATGTTGAAATGTCAGATACAGATTGCTAAGCACTTTGATTTATCCTACAATCTGATTTTTAATTTCTTTGAGATAGGCATACATAGCCTGGATACATATAAACATTATTATATAGTCATGCTCTTGGAGTTTAAAGAAATTTATGCTGTCTCTGAAGGAGATCAGTCATCAATCTAGATGGCATTGGCAAGTCTTTTCACTTGGTATTGAACTTGGTTTTCAGGTCAAACCAATTTTTTATGGACGATCACAGCCCATTTTGACCTTTGATAAAAATCATCATTGAGGAAACCATTATGTGTACCTTTCTGAAACTACCCTCTTACTTTTGTTCCAACTGCCCCCCACAGGCCCTTACTCACCGATCCAATTGGAAGTAAATAAAGGTATTATTTGGCATAAAGATGATTGTGTTCTCAACACAACAAGGAAAACACAAGAGAGTCAAGAAATCATTTCCTAACAGATTGAGCTCAGCCACGTCACTTAGCTCCTCACCCTCTTTCTTTGGATTATGAATATGCTGTATCTATCTTACATGCCTCATAAGATAGTTGCAAAGTTCAAAATAAAGAGCACAAAAAGTTTATATCCAGTGAAAATGGTTATAGCATGTAAAATACAATTAATGTAATATTTATGAATCTAGTCACTTAACAAACAGCAGATCATTACTATGTCAGAAGCAAAGATAACTAGGATAGGGTTCTTGTAAATGTGGGCTCACATTCTAAATTCAGAAACAGATAATTAGGCAAAATCTATCTGGTAAAAGTAGATATGGTGATCACTCACCATCACCACTGCTTCCACAGTTAATATGTATTGAGCGTTAACACTGTATCGGCCCTAGGCTAAGCTTTTTACACCCATTACCACATTTAAGCCACATAATTCTCTATGAAGAGGAAATTCTTTTCACCATTTTACAGATGAGGATATTGAAGTTTGAAATATTGAGGCATTTGGCATGACATTAAAACTTCTAACTTATCAGCATAGGTTGTGGTTTTACATGAGTTTATTTTTAAATATTTCAGGTCCCTGTGTATTATCTAGTTGATGAATTATTATAGCAGGCCATTTAGAAACATGTCTGGAACACCACTCTGAAATGTAGATTTGAACATCAGTGGCTATCATAAGTTGGGGGTTTTGTCTCCACAGCAGAGTCTGAGCAGAAAGGAAGAAGAAAAATAAAGACAATCACATCTGGGATGTCCATTCTCCCTAAAAGAACCCAGGTTCCAAATCTTTGGGTTCTTGGGCTTTTTAGGAGCTGGGGTTGAGTTTCTGCTTTGGAGAGGCCACAAGCCAGAGAAGAGTCCTCATCTGTTTTCTCTTAAGTTCCTGAAATCAGCTCATCCCTACAGGAGCAGCAGAAGCTACACTATCAATCACCAGCTACTCTGAAGCACAGAATTCCAGAACATCATGACATCTGAGCATTCTTTAATGACTAAGGATTGATTTTAATGAGTAACCAGTGACTGTTGATTTCAAAGAAATCACATTTTTATTGTCTTAATTTTCTCTTATATGTTTATCTTCAATGTTATCTTTTTATATTTTGCAGAAATTATCTATTCCATATTGCTGTTTCACTTAAAAAGAAAATCTATTTACAGTGATGGTAATTTTGGTCCTTGTATGTAAAACTCCATTACTGATACCTTTGGACTTACCAAAGACTGTATGTTGGTGTGCACATGATAGAAATACCAAGTCTGTGGGCTCATATTCCCAACGAGGCTAAATCTGCAACTCCACTTTTCTAAAGGTCACAAAACCTACTATCAAAACAGTACAGGGAGCAGTAGAAAGTTGGTACACATATCCAGCTACAGAGGTGGCTGACAGTAATAGGACCGGCAAAGCACAATCAAAACTAGCAGACAAAATAACTTTAACTAGCTCATGATGTTTTTAAGAATCATTTATGAATCTGAGTTAACCAGCTAAGATAATAATTGTTCACAATAATAGAATAAATGTCTATACCTACTGAAGAGCTGGAAACCAGTATAAGATACATTTCAGAAATTCTAATATCTGAAATAGAGGCTTCTTTTAAAAGTTACCTTGAAATGTTTGTATTTAGATGTTGCTGGATTGTAGGCCTCATTATTGCCTGTAGTATTGATTGTATCAGTCTATTGATCATATTGGTCATGGAGTCATTAAAAGTCAACATCAGATTATCTTAAATATCAAAATTATGTTTTTGCCTCTTTAGTTTTTTTATTTTTTTAATTTTTAGATTTACATATCAGAAAATGAAATGAGGGGCACCTGCATAGCTCAGCTGGTTAAGGGGCCAACTCTTGATTTCAGCTCGGGTCATGATCTCACGGTTTGTGAGGTTGAGCTGCACAGCTGGCTCCACACTGACAGCATAGGGCCTGCTTGGGATCCTCTCTCTACCTCTTTCTCTCTGCTTCTCCTTTGCTCGTTCTCTCTCTCTTTCTCTCTCTCAAAATAAATGAATAAACTTAAAAAGAAAAGGAAGGAAAAGGAAAGGAAAAAGAAAGAAAGAAAAGAAAAAGCAGAGGAAAGAAGAGAAAATGAAATGAACTGTTATTATATAATTTCTATGTATATTTTCAATCTGAACTATTCAGATCAAAAGTAGGTCCTCCGTTTAAAACAGTATAGATTGACTTATTTAGACACAGAATAAATGGGTAACATCAAGTTTTGTTCTTTTTTTTTTTTTTTAAAGTAGGCTTCATGCCCAACGTGGAGCTCAACATCGGGATTGAACTCACTACCCTGAGATCAAGACCTGAGCTGAGCACTAAGAAATGGCTATTACTAGGCAAAAGTAATTCATTCGCAAATAGTCAATCGTAAGCAGAAATAGTTAAAATCCTAAATTTTCCTAAGGCATAGATTAGGAAATTTGCCACATTATTTTTTTTTTTATCATTATGGCATAGAAAATAGTGAGACAAAATGACAGTTTTCCATCTGTGATATTTGAGGTGTGAAGGAAATGTGTTGTACTTTTTTCTAACTTACATAAAAGTGATCTTGGGTTGGTTTCCAAATGAAGAAAATATTTTTGCACAGCTGCAATGTAAGGACATTCCTTGAATGAATAGAGAAACAGTCTTCATTTTAAAGGGCTTGAAATTTGGATTTTAAAACCACCAGAAATACACATTTACACAGTGGTTCACAATTTCCGAGGTACTTTTATATTCATTATCTCAAATTATCTACAGAAAACCCTGAGAAGAGGGAGAAAGAAAGCATTTCCATCTGTGAAAATTTTCATTTTAATAAATTATTTTGTTTATTTGTTTTTAATTTTTTTAATGTTTAGTTATTTTTGAGACAGAGAGAGAGAGAGAGAGACAGAGTACGAGTGGGGGAGAGGCAGAGAGAGGGAGACACAGAATCCAAAGCAGGCTCCAGGCTCTGAGCTGTCAGCACAAAGCCCGATGCAGGGCTTGAACTCATGGACCTCGAGACCATGACCTGAGCAGAAGTCAGCCACTTAACAGACTGAGCCACCCAGGTGCCCCCAAAATTATTTTCATCTTAAAAATAAAATTAGGGGCGCCTGGGTGGCGCAGTCGGTTAAGCGTCCGACTTCAGCCAGGTCATGATCTCACGGTCCGTGAGTTTGAGCCCCGCGTCAGGCTCTGGGCTGATGGCTCGGAGCCTGGAGCCTGTTTCTGATTCTGTGTCTCCCTCTCTCTCTGCCCCTCCCCCGTTCATGCTCTGTCTCTCTCTGTCCCCCCAAAAATAAATAAACGTTGAAAAAAAAATTTTTTTTTAAAATAAAATAAAATTGGCTTTATTTTTTACTTATGGTCTGGAATTTCTAAACATTCACAAAAGTTATTTAAAGAAAATAAGAAATTCTTGACATCCCACTATACAGATAACCAATGCAAACATTTCAATGTATAGACTTAAAAGAACTTTCTCAACTAATGTTAAAAATGTACACGGAATATACTACATATAATGATTTTTTAAGCTGCCCTTTTCAGATACCATTAGCATACTTTATGCCCACTAATCAGATACCTACATTATGATTTTGAAATGGCTGTTCATTTGCTTCCGAAATACAATCAGTGTTCAAATATACTATTTAGAAAACTGAAATTACTAGACAACTAACTGCAGTAAGGTAGTTAATAATAAATAAAGGTACTCCTTTATTATTACTGTTTAAAACAGTTGATATATGTTAAATATTTTTAAAATATTACCCAGATATATACGGTTCACTTCTGTATAAACTCAAAAGCACTTCTTCACAACAGGGCAATAAAATGGAAGCTAAAAAATTACTGGCTGAATATTTGAATTCTGGACATTCAATATAGGCACCTTTGAAGCAAAAGTAAATTGAAAAGTAACATTTGGTTGGTAAATAAATTACATTCTGGCCATTTTTGCCTAACACAATCTCCTTCATATTTCCTCATCCTAAACAGAAATTAGTTTGGTTTGCCAGAACCAATCTCATAATTGATCAAGATAATTGGATTATTTAAAAATCTGTAGTGCAACTCAGCCTGATGACTTTGTTACCTTTGAATTTCTGAGGAATAAACCAGCCTTATGCAGGCCACTTCTCAAAAAATCCAAATTGGAGTCTAATCCTGATTTAAAATATCTTAAAATTTTTCTTAGTTATCTTTCTCATTTTGTCTAAGGGCTTCAAAATGCTCTGTAGACACTATCTCATTAATTCTTAGAGGATCCCTGGGCAGCAATTGTAGTAGAGGTTTTCCTATTACTATCCCCATTCCCATGAAAAGGAGGCCCAGGGAGGCTCCCTGAATTGCTCAAGGTTATAGACTGAAGCCAAGGAGTAGCTCAACCCAGAATCCAGGTCCCCGGGCTCCCTTTCCATATGGCATTTTCTCTCTGTAATAAATAACATTGCTGTTCTGGAAGTTGGCTCTCTTATCATGTTTTATGCAGCAGAATTCATATTAATAGGAGTTGCTCAGTGCTATGATATTTATTTTAGATGGAGGCTATGTATACTTATGAAATACATGAAATGCAGCGCTGAGTCCATTTGTTTTGCCCTCATAATGATCTTTGGGGACTGCCCTGTGATTGGTAGGACTGTGGAGATTGGTATTTATCATTAAGGAGACTGAAATGGCAGTGCCAGCACATTCACAATTCCATCACCCACTGCATACAGACATGGGCAGAGCTTAGATAAGTTGAATAAAAGGTCCCTCAGTGTTTGACAAGCTCGGTGACTCATCAGAAAAATCAGATTGAATGGTGTAAATTCTTCTGAATCAGATCAAGACAACTCTGGAAACAGTGCACTTGGAGAAACTAGGGTTTTCTTCCTTGAATTTAGTTCCCTCCCACTCGTTTTAAAATCAGCTAGAAGAGGGGCGCCTGGGTGGCGCAGTCGGTTAAGCGTCCGACTTCAGCCAGGTCACGATCTCGCGGTCCGTGAGTTCGAGCCCCGCGTCAGGCTCAGGGGCTGATGGCTCAGAGCCTGAAGCCTGTTTCCGATTCTGTGTCTCCCTCTCTCTCTGTCCCTCCCCCGTTCGTGCTCTGTCTCTCTCTATCCCAAAAAAAATAAATAAACGTTGAAAAAAAAAATTAAAAAAAAAATAAAATCAGCTAGAAGGTTAACAATTTTTTTTAATCACAGGCTCCCCACTGCTACTTCCCGGCATGAAGTCATAATTCTCTGTTTGTGGCATCATAATTATTTCCATAGCAACTAATGGTGATATCAGAGCTCAAGACTGGAGCTTCAAGAGGGAAGGGAACTACAGGGACAGATGATATCTTAAAAATAAAGATTATGTTTTCAAGCAGATGTTCCTAAAAGAAAAGAAATGAATGGAAAGATTACCCACATTAAGGGAAAATCATAATTAGAATGTAGATGCTTATTAAGTAATCATTCAGCTAATGATCTCTTTTCTAGAACAAAGGATAGAAATTGAGAAAGGGAAAAAAATGAAGGAAATATATCAATGAGAGGATCTTTTATGAACTAATCTATTATTTTAAATACAGATGGCTATATATTTCTCAAATATAGCTGAGGATGCTTAGTGTTTGATGTGCACTAAAGAGATAATTATAATTGCAAGCACTGCTAAATCCATAGGGAAATTTGAGTTGTGTGGTTTCACTGGGGTACTTTGAGGAAGATATGCCATAAACCATGTTCATGTATTAGTGACATAAGCAGTTTAACACTAATTATCAGAATAGAGATTAAATCCCACATTTTATCATGATCTCATACCTTTGCCACACAAAGCATGATTTATGCATTTCAGATTCGTTTGATGTCTTCTTGTGTTGATGGACATACATAAGTAGTATGGCTCCAAGAAGTGTTGATTTGTGTTTCATCAAAATTGAAAACTGAAAAATATAAATTTTTCATTTGTTGTCGTAGTGGTGGGAAGATAGGAGAGGATGGTAGGGTAGGCAGTTTCTAACTTGGCCCCCGATGAGCCCTGCTTCCTGGCACTCACAGCCTTATATAATCTCCCTTTGGGTGGCAGCTGAATTTAATCTACTAATACAATACGGCAGGAGTGACGAGATATCAATTCTGGGAAAAGTTGGGGTGCCTGGGTGGCTCAGTCAGTTGAGCATCTGACTCTCAGCTTCAGCTCATGTCACAATCTCACGTTTTGTGAGTTCGAGCCCCACATTGGGCTCTACACTGACAGCACGGAGCCTGCTTGGGTTTCTCTCTCCTTCTCTCTCTGCTCCTCCCCAGCTTGCGCTGTCTCTGTCTTTCTCAAAATAAGTAAATCAACTAAAAAAGAATTTATAAAAAAAAAAAAAATTCTGGGAAAAGTTACAAAATGACTACGGCTTCCACCTTCAACACTTGCTTTCCAGTTGCCCAATTTGGGAAACACTAGCTGCCATGTCTTGCCAGGGTGACCAACTGTCAAAATTTTCCCAGAACTTTCCTGCTTTTAACACTGAAAGTCCTGAATATGGAACAGTGGGTCAGCTTAGCATGAGGGTCATGCGAGTAAGCTTGGAATCCCCTAAGGCCTGTCAAGAGCCATGTGAATTAACTTGGAAGAGGATCTTCTAAAGAAAAGGCCGGTCACCTTTTTCGGTGAAGGGCCAGATAGCAAATATTTTAGGGTTTGTGGCCCGTAAAGTCTCCGTTACCATGTTTTAATAGCATACGGGATTTGTTGTAATTTGGTATGGGAAGACACACAGACATGAAAATGACTGTCATTAAGAAAAAACTTTTCTTTTACTAACATGGCATGCTGCACAGGTTAAGTATCTAGGTACAACGAGCAATCAGAGAGGGGAACTGCAGGTTGAGAGCTTTTGTTATAGCTTTCCTAGGAAGGAATGGGCCTGGAAAAGTAAACAGGGTAAGCAAGTTTAGGATTGAACAGTTTGAAATATGTGGGCAGGCTCTGGGCATACGGGCTGTCCTTCAGTGTCTAGTACCTGCCTGGGGTGATTAGGCCAGGGGTAGTGGCCCAGAGTATAAAAGGTGATGGCTGGAGGTATGGGCTCTGTCTAGATTGATTGATTTGTATATCAAGGGTGATCTCTCAGGCAAGTTATTTATTATCTACGGGAATTAGCTAACACTGGGAGGGGCTCTCCCTCCCAGGTCAGCAAAGCCCCAAATATCAAAGCCTCAAGAATACAGAAATTAGGGGCGCTTGGGTGGCGCAGTCGGTTAAGCGTCGGACTTCAGCCAGGTCACGATCTCACGGTCCGTGAGTTCGAGCCCCGCGTCAGGCTCTGGGCTGATGGCTCGGAGCCTGGAGCCTGTTTCCAATTCTGTGTCTCCCTCTCTCTCTGCCCCTCCCCCGTTCATGCTCTGTCTCTCTCTGTCCCAAAAATAAATAAACGTTAAAAAAAAAAAAAAAAGAATACAGAAATTAGGAAAATATAGTTAATACATACAAATAGTTGACAGAGCAAAAAGAGCCCTGGACGATATGTAAACTGATGAACACTGCTGTGTTCCCACAAAGCGTAGTTTGCTGACTCCTGATTTCAGGCCTGCCAACAGCCACTTGACTTAATTTGAAAGCAGGCCCTTCCCCAACAGAGCCTTCAGAAGAGACTGCAGTTGTGGCCACAGCTTGACTGCATCCTCATGAGAGACCCTGAGCTACAATCCATGCCCCACCCCCCGCCACTGGCCAAACTATGCCCAGATTCCTGATCCACAAAACTATGAGATAATAGATATTTATTTTTTAATGTCACTCTGTTTCAGGGTACTCGTTATGCAGCAATAGATAACTAATAAAGACGGGTTGAGTAGAGATACCGCAGAATCTTCAAAAGGATCGGAGTCTTTCGTGAAATTTTTTTTTTCTTCAACAAAATCTTTGATAAGTCAATCAGACTCTGCTTCAACATTTCTTCTGGAAATTTCTTAGCTCTCAAGAAGCCCATTTCATTTCTTAACAATTCTAATTTTAAAAAGCGTTATTTGAGATTGGACTAGGGGAGCAAAGCTTTCACTCTCAAAAGCATGTATCACTGTTTGACCTCAGGTTCTGTGGCTTGACCCTCTAATACAGTGGTTTTCAAACTTTGTGGATTGGTGTACCCATTGTATTTGACATCTGAAACAGGTCATTTGAAACAGGACATCTGAAACCTTCTCTATAAAATCAAATTATTTTCAGTAATTCTGATGCAATAATCAGTAGTTACTTTTAAATTGTTCTTTGTTTTTAAAAACAATTTTAAAAGAGAGAATAAATTTCATTGTTACAGATATTATTCCAATTCAGTAACGTATTGTTGAAATAAAATTTGCACTCACCAAACAAAAATAGTATTCCTCTGCTATCGTAAGAGTATTTGGTGTCTCCCCCCCCCCACTCCCACCCCACCAAATTCACAAGTTGAAATCCTAACCCCCTAAAGTAAGAAACTTGGGGGTAGAGCCTGGAGATGCTTAAGTCCTAAAGGCAAGAGTCCTCACGGATGGGATTAGTGCCTTTAAAAGAGGCTCCAGAGAGATTCCCCGGCCCCTCCCACCTTGTGAAGACACAGCAGGAAGGCACCATCTATGAACCAGGAGGTCCTCTCTTAACACCTAATCTGCTGGTGCTGCCAGAAAGGTGAGAAATGAATGAACTCGAGTTGTTTATAAACTACCCAGTCCGTGGCATTTTGTTACAGCAGTCTGAATGCACTAAAACAAACTTGCAATTTGTAATCTGTTTCACAGCTTTATAATTTAAGCCTAAACAAATCTCCAAGTGGTCAGATAGAATGACAAAATCGCTGTGATTCAAGTTCTGTTTCTTCCACTTCACAATCACTCTACTGACATTGTTTACTTCAAATCTACTATTTCATTGCAGGAGTACCTAATCCCACAGCGACTGAAGACTGTGACTGAGGCAAGCATGAACGGTTCAGAACCATTAGGAACTTAATCTAGAAACCAATTCCTGGAACGGTCTGGATGTTTTGGAGGCTGGGAGTTTTCCAAATTAGCTTCCACGCAGAATACAATGTTTATTGAAGTATAAGTAATAAAAACATGCCAATCTGAAGCTTACATATCTATTATTAAAACCTAAGAGTAACTGCAACAATTATTTTGAACTCAGACCAACAAAAGCTTTTTGGTAGAGGAATATTTTCTTCACTGACATTATTCAGAATTGCTGACACATGGAGATAATAAAAAGCAGACTAACTTTTCCTTGGAGTTATTTTTGAGTCACTCTGGTGCCTACACTGAAGGCAGTGTTCCCTCACTACCCTGTGGAAGTCAATTTTTATAAACTTGGGGTGACCAGGGTTTCTCCAGTTAAAACGTGAGCAGAAGGCTCTCCACCACCTGACCTATGTCTGGTGGGGGAAGAGCCAGTTACCATCTACCTAAGGCATTTCTACAGAAGAGGCAGGGCTCCACGGAGGAAATTCACAAATCAAAGTCAAACTTATCTGAAAACAACTTACTTGCACCGGAAGCATGTGGTTGGTAGCGGTGCGAAAAGGTGGTTTGAAATGGACAAAATCTGCCAAAATCTGCCTTGTGGAAAAGTATCTAAGTTATCCATAACTAAAGACATCTATCAACTATGCTAGAAGGAACACTGAAGCATCTTTCTATTCTTTCTATGTAAATAATGGAAATGTATATTATTAATATGTTGTAACATGAAGATTTGCTCAAAGAGTCTGCAGTCCAAAATATAGGCTGAAAAGGATCATAATTGTGTGTCAGGCAGCTAACCAGTGAGGACATTTTGGCATTTCCCCCCCTCCCTGGACTTCAGGATGTCTGTAGTATTTTCCAGTTTTTTAAACATTGTAATTTGTCATGGCATAGCTTATATTCGAAATAAATATCTAATTTTCTTTTCTTAAAGAAGGTCCCCAAATTATATACGCTTTGGGCCTCAGAAAACGCAGACCGCTCCTGCTGAAAAGCACCAGTTTGGTCAGACTCTCTCTCCCTCCTTCTCCTCCTCCTCCTCCTTTTCCTTCTTTTTCAACAAATAAGGAAATGGAGACCTAGAGAAGTTTAATCGATCCTCTATCTACATAAAGGCTAAATATATATAATGCCCACTTTCACATCTCCCCAAAAGCTTCTGTTTCCTTTTACTACACTTTCTCACAGAAGCTTTTGCCTGCTACCAGCAATATAATAGCTTACACTTTCCTCCTGAATAAATGAATTCTTATTTTCTTTTACTTGTTTTTCACATAATTTGTTTTCCAGATCTGTGATGTGCGAACTGTCCCCTTTTCCCTTTTATGAGCACATTCCAGTCTGCTGATGTCCCTCTTAAAACAGCACCTACAACTATGCACACAGTCTGAATTTTCTGTTTAATATTCACTAATGAAAATACTCAGCACTTTCCTTCCCTTAGGCTGATTCCAATAACCATCCCATACTATTCTCTCTGAATCTGACTTTAAAAAGTGATCAGAGGTTTACTTAGAAACAATATGAGGCATGAAATGGATATTTATAACCATATCTCTCATTAAGAAAGGGTCTTAAAAAGCCAACAATGGTCTCAATTCCAGGATTAGAATTATCCAGCAAAGCCCATTTCAGAAGAGCATTTAAAGTATGCTGGAGAGAAAAATAAGGAGCGTTTTATCATGTATCACATTTTCTGTATAGGATTATATTTCTTTTCTTTTTTTTTTTCAACGTTTATTTATTTTTGGGACAGAGAGAGACAGAGCATGAACGGGGGAGGGGCAGAGAGAGAGGGAGACACAGAATCGGAAACAGGCTCCAGGCTCTGAGCCATCAGCCCAGAGCCCCACGCGGGGCTCGAACTCACGGATCGCGAGATCGCGACCTGGCTGAAGTCGGACGCTTAACCGACTGCGCCACCCAGGCGCCCCTATAGGATTATATTTCTTAAGTATATTAGTATTTATGACAAGTATTATATAACCACCCCCCTCGTAGCACCCTCAGGGGCTACTCAGGTCTTGCACGACCCTCAGAGACAGTAGCCTGAGAGGAGAAAAGGTGGGAACAGGTACTTGAACCCCTGTCTTCTGCAACCGCTTCTGTCTGAAAGAGGTGTCCTGGGCAGACGTTCAGAAAATCCAAAAGCTGTTTTATTTGCTCTAAAACTTTTGAACCCTTTCCCTTGTTACTGCCAGGAGAGATGAAGGACACTTGTTCAGTCACTTGTTCAGTCTGTAATTAGAAGCAGACACTTGTTCAGTCTGTAATTAGAAGGGCTTCTGTCTTTTCATTCTTACAATTGCCTTACAATTTGGCTTTGCTCTGACCATGCGGCAATCTCCCAGGGTTTGTCTGTCTGTGACATGAAAAAATCAGGTGCCGACATTGTCTATGGTGCAAGTCCAATCGATGAGGTTTGGCCAGGGGAATGAGGATGCAGACCTATGAATACATAGTGCCATTTCTAATTTCTTGAATTTTCCTTTAGGAAGAGGCAGCATTTAGGTTGCCCATCTAGAAATTCTTCAGATGACAGTTATGAGTCTCTCATCCAAAGGTAGAGGCAAAGATTACCTATGAGGCCCTCCACTCTTTTTTTTATTATAAAATTTTTTTTACAATTTTTTTAATGTTTATTTTTATTTTTGAGAGAGAGAGAGAGAGAGAGTGCAAGTGGGGGAGGGGCAGAGAGAGAGGGAGACACAGAATCAGAAGCAGGCTCCAGGCTCTGAGCTCAGCACAGGGCCTGATGTGGGGCTTGAACCCATGAACTGAGACATCCTGACCTGAGCTGAAGTCGGACGCTTAACCGACTAATCCACCCAGGCGCCCCCCACCCCTGCTCTTTATTACGCCAACCTTTCCCCAAATGATAACCTGCTGAGTACTGTCATGAAGTTCTGGTGTTTTCATCTCATTTCCCTAGTCTCTTGGTGGGTTTTATATTTCCCACCTCTTTTCCAAGACTCACCACCCACCAACTAGTCCATCTAAAACATTTGTTCAATTCCTCTGTGTCTGCATGCCAAAAAGATACAACATGGATGAGATTGAGCAAATAAATCTAGTCCAAGTCTTTAAACAGTTAAACTGAGGCACGAAACTGGGGATTTCCCAGTGAGAATGTACCTGAGAGCAGAAGCTTTCTAACCCTTCTTTTTTACCTAGACTCCTTACAATTGTTTTTTTAATTTTTTTAATGTTTATTTATTTTTGAGAGAAGAGACACAGAGCGTGAGCTGGGGAGGAGCAGAGAGAGAGGGAGACATGGAATCCAAAGCAGGCTCCAGACTCTGTCAGCACAGAGCCCAATTCGGGGCTTGAACTCATGAGCTGCAAGATCATGACCTAAGCAGATGTCTGTCTGATGCTTGACTGAGCCACCCAGGTGCTCCCTTTGTTAAACAACAAAATTCCACCAAGTGAATTTGAAGATCTAATTGACTTTATTAAACAATTCATGAATCAGGTGTCATCCTATCTAGCAAATCAAAAGGAGCTCCATCTAGCTGCAGAAAATGAAAAGTTTTTAAAGGTAGAGAATGAGTGGAAAATGGAAATTATTAGCAAAAAATCCATTGTTTGAGGCTAGGCTGCCCTCCTAAGGGGAATGGAAAAGGTCTATCGGTAAATTTCCTAGTGCTAACCAGGAAATTCCAGGTTGACTCGCTACAGGTTACCTTCTGGGGGTGTTGGGAGAGGGTTGAAACTGTAGTTAGGTTAAGATTAAGTCTCCATTGACTGATATGGGGGTCTTAAAGTGAGTGACTCCATGTGGGACCTATGGTTTTCTTTTTAACAAAATAAATCCATTTTGCATTGATGCATCCATCCATCCATATATATAAATGAAATAAAAACAAGGAATTCACAAACCAATACTGGAGAAGGAGCACTATAATGTTTTCTATTAAACTTTTTTTCCAATGCTGGTCAGTTGTCACTAATTTTATTATATTACCCACTAGAGAGAGGGCCATACCCATCATTTGAAAAACACTACCTCAGAGGAAACATCAGCAGCCCCCCTCTCCCGAGCACAGCAGTGAATGTACCCTATGGGAAATCGTGTTGCAGCCCAGCCTGGAACTTAGCACAGGAAATCTGAGGGTTTGAGGGAACAGGGAGTGCACTTGCCTCCCACCTCAGTAAAACAGCCTGTTCTTGCTTTGCTTTTCCTCCTGTATTCTCAGTAACAATGTGATCACACCATATGTACTATTTTGTATTTCTCTGGCCTGCTTTCTCAAATATGCAGAACAAGAAAAATGAATAGCACTAATGTCATTTTGTTAAATATGTCTATTATAGAGATGCTATGGTTCAGGGCTAATGGAGTTTTTTGGTCTTTCTGAATTCCTGATGTTGCATGCTACAGTGATTTATGGAAGGCCAGAGTGTTTTGCTGCAACAAAGGTCTGTCATGTTAAACACCCACCAGCTCCCTGCCTGTTTTGTACCACAACCCACATTAATTTTCTCGTGACTCAACCTCTACATTCAATCCATCATGAGTCCTATTGACTCTACTTCCAAAATATACTATATATATATATATATATATACACATATATATATATATATATATACATATATATGTATATATATATATACATATATATGTGTATATATATATATATATATGAATATGACACTATCTTCCTAGCCATCCCCCCTTATTTCAAGCCCCTACCATCTCTTCCCTCGGATACTACAATATCTTAACTGGTTTCTCTGCTTCCAGTCTTGCCTTGCTATAGTCCATTGTTCAGCCCACAGTCAAATTGTTAATTTCAAACACAAATTAGGGAACCTCACGTCCCTGCTTGAAGAAGGAAATATAAAGATATGTCACACATGTGTATATGTATATAGATGTGTATGTGTGTGTATGAAAACTCTCTCTCTCTCAAGTAGCATGGTTGCTTTAAGAGAGAAACTCCACCTAATATGTGTCCTTTCCCCAACTGCTAAGATCTTCAGTTGTGTGTCGTTCTGTGTGTATGCAAAAATAAGGCTGAAAAAAACCAGAAAACCAATAATTCGTTTGTCCCAACTGAATCTCTGTCTCTGTCTCTCTCGTGCGCGCGCGCGCGCGCACGTGTACACACACACACACACACACACACACACACACACACACACACACACTAATCAGTGGCTTCTAAATCCTAAACCTTGCCATGGTTTCCAGTACCTACCTGGTGTAATCCTGCCTCCTTCCAGTACCCATGCCTCAGGTACTACTTTCCCTTTCCTTACTGTGTTCCAGCCACGCTCAGCACCTTTTCATCCTCCAGACACATTGAGCCTTTTCAAGCTGATAGTTTCCTTCACATGACCAGCATCCTTCCATTCTTCATGTCTTGGCTCAAATAGCACCTTAAAAAACCCTTCCCGGGGTGCCTTGGTGGCTCAGTCCGTTGAGTGTCTGACTTTGGGTCAGGTCATGATCTCATGGTTCGTGAGTTCGAGCCTTGCGCTGGGCTCTGTGCTGACAACTCAGAGCCCGGAGTCTGCTTGGGATTCTGTGTCTCCTCTGCCCCTTCCCCAGTCGTGCTCGCTCTCTCTCTCTCTCAAAATAAATAAAGAACATTAAAAAAATTTAAAAAACAAAAACAAAACCGAAACTCTTCCTTAAAGCAGCACTTCTAAGCTCACTGGATTTCCTTTCTAATGTTCCTCACAATTGGAAACAACCTTGTTTACTTGTTTACTCCTTTGTATGCTTATTGTTTGTCTTCCTCTATTAGCAAAGAAGATGTCTTAAGGCGTATTCCCCATTAAATTCCAGTACTCAGCACAGTGCTTGTTACATAGTATGCCCTCAGAAATATATGAAAATTAAGACCTGCTTATGATATATTATGCTTATACTTAATATGATGTTACATTAAAATGAAGGAGAATGGCATTTAAGCAATTTTTCTATGTTAATAAAATAACAAAAGCTCACTGCATTCTTTACTTTTTACAACTAAAAGTTACTTTCAGAACATATGAAAATGTAATTCACTAATTTGTTGATTATTCACAAATGTTGATTCCTCAAATGATTGTCCTAATTGGCATGGATTAGAGAAAATGTACATTATTTTTTCCCTATCTGGTAAATATTATTGCTGATTTAAGATTCCCAGTCTGCTCACACTGTCATAGATAATTACTTTTTCAGGGCAAAAATAGTAACATGAAAAAGTGCTCTATTTGATCTGTTATTATTCTTTACGGTTGTTTAAAATGACCAATCTCCATATCAGTTAGATACAAAAGATTGTCAACCAAGAGTCTAGCTGAATCTTTGTCCCTTTTTTTGTGATGAGGATACCTGTTGAGGACTTTTCAAGGATACTTTATAGCAGAATTAGGTTAACCAACCGCAGCCAGCATCCAAACTTCTTAAGCTCATTTCAGAACCATGGAACTCTTGAAAATTCTGCGCATGTTTAAATAAAACTAGTATGTTGCTTGGGTATTTGTAACTGTGCAAAAACATTCATTTCAGCTTAAGACCATCTTTCCATCAGAAGCCATTCCTCACTTGGTTAGGAACGGAAGAGCAATATACACCTCTATGAAACCTCCATAGACATCTCAATCAACCTATTCCTCTTTTTCTTCGGTTAATTATTTCCTTATAGGTGCATTCCAGAATACACAGAAATACTTGACCTGTTTGAGTCAAGTAGGCAAGACATTTGCGCCTTTTGGCAAACACATCCAGGTTTACTTTCTCATCACCATTGTTGTTGATCAAGACAAGAATTTTTACCACCTGTTATAATGCCCAGCATGAACAGGATCGGCAGCTGACTTCTAAGGAGCACTTACTAAGTGCTGGTCACTCTCATTAATCTCTATTCATTATTTCACTTAACTATCCCTCAAAACTTTCATAACAGCCACAATTATTATCCCCATCTTGCAGATAAGAAAAATGAGGCCCAGAACAGCTAACTAGGTTTCCCAGGGTCATATGCTGAGATTCAAGTCCAGCAACATGACTCCTGTCCTGCGCTGCTGGCCAATCCATTCTCACATTTCCAATGATGCCATCGCTGGTGCGTTCCTGTGCCCCGGGAGCAGCTCCCCCTTCTCAATGTCCCCGGCTTCCTCGCTGCTGTGCTCTAAGTGTCTCTCACAAACAGAAGAGTCCTGTGACTCACTGTGACATATTCAGAACTACAAAAAGACAGACACATTCATTTCTTCATCGTCCCATTTGCTGCATATGGGTCTCCTGGCTTTCCCCTCAACAGAAGCAGGAAGCACCTTCCTGTTCTGAACTTCTGAGTCTCTCTTCTTTCTTCCTTCCTCTTCTCTGGGAAGTAGGAAAAGACGGGCATGACACCACTTTCATAAGCCCAGAAAAGAAAAGGCCACTCATGTAGTGAAAAGAAATGCCACTCTGCCACTTATATCTCCTCCTCGCCATCACTTGTCTCCCAGGAAGTAGGGGAATGGAACGATGTTTAAATGAGACACCTTCACACCTTTTCTCAATCTCGCAGCTCAAGACAACTCCAAGGTCAATTTTCTTCCAGGCTTAACTTAATAACTACTTGGAACAAGGAGAGGAGAGAAGAACAATCTATTTTCTTCCACAGAGATAAGCAAGCACGAAGGTTCATGACTGATTTAACATTTTGTATTTGGGTGCTGCTCTCAGCATAAAGGTGATAGAAATGACTACAAATTTATGTGTGGACATAAATAGAGATGCCATTTTAAGGTGTGATGAGCAAAAATCCTTCAGCCTTGGACCAAAGTCATTTTTTAATGAAATATTGACTAATAATTCTTCACTAAAGTAAGTAAAAATGTATCTCAAGAGACAAGAAACCAAGCTTTGTCCAGCTTAAGCCATCCAGTTCCACAAGTATATTCTTCCCACAAAGAAGTGTTTATCACAGGCTTGCACACAGTTTGGAGACACATTAAGAATTATATTTGTTTTCTTCTTTTTTCTGTTATCCTGTTTCTTTTACATACTTTTTTTAGTCATACACCTTTAGACTCTATAATTTTTGAATTGTTTCTTACAAATACAAAGCCATTTCCATGTAAACTTAATTTGTTGTAATTCCAAAGTCTCTAGCAATATAAAAACAAATCAGTAACATAAATAAAGTAAAATCACTATAGGGAAGCCTGCCTAAGAAGTCAAACAATTCAGGTAAACCACGTTCCTGTGAGTTTGGGTGGGCAATCTTCCATTATACACACATGCATGCACACATGGCTGAATTGTACATATATATGTATAAACACAATCGATATGCATCTCTCTTCTTAATGTCATATCTTCTGCCACACTGTGTTACAAGATGGCAATAAATTCAAGTTGGATTAAGAAGTTTTCCATATCAACCCCTGAGGACAGCTGATTATAGGTCTGACCTTTTGAGATTCTGTGTATTTCCCACTTAATCAGTGCTAGAATGAGCTTCTGCTAAGTGGGATCTATAGGATTCCTATGGGAAAAGTGAAGCCATTTAAAAAATAATGAGCCTCCCTTCCACCCCCTCTCTCTTTCCATTTCGAGCTCTATTAGGCCATGTTAATAGTCTTCATCTAGGCTACACAAAAGCATAGCATAAGCGTATACTGTTTGCACTATGCAGGCAAGAAATGTGCTCAGAAAGATTTGGGGGAGTTCAGAACGTGACACTTTACAACAAGATAAAAAAAAAGTGTTACTTGACGTTTTACTGATGACAAAAAAAAAAAAAAGTTGCAAAAAAGTCCTCTGGGGCTTTTAGGCTTCAGTATCTCAGATTTTGACAGTGTAATTGGTTCCCTGTTGCCTGAGCAATCATATAGAATTGGAACTATCTCCATTTTGTCTTGTTACAGTAACACACTTGATAGTTTAGGTATGATCTCACAAATACTCCAGTTTGGTCACCAGTTCATTTCTCAAAACCCACAATGTGGGGTGTGTGTGTGTGTGTGTGTGTGTGTGTGTGTGTGTGTGTGTTTTACACTCCCCTAATCCCATTCCCTAATACCCCTAATTTCCTTCCCCAACCTTCTGTGAAACTGAACAGCATAATAGATGTAATTAGACCTTCCGTAATAGGACCGAATGGAGCAAGCAATGAGACTCCTTCTAGGGAAGCAATCAGTGCATTAGGTCCCCAGGACTGAAACCACTTTTAACAAGGTTTGGGGCTTAGGGAATGTCAGTCTAGGCTTCTATTGCTTCCCCAAGAGGAAGCTCTACCCTGAATGCAAATCTTCATTTACCATTTCTACAAAAGGAAGGAAAAGAACATTAGCTACCTTACTGCACACATGATAAAGCAAACTGGGCTGTTAATATTTTTTTTATTAGCAGTAAATCAACTGTTCACAAGTGCTCTAAACTATAAATGTGTATTTCATCAATATTTTAAAACCATTCCCTATGTTTTCATCACAAACTGTTGGAAGACGATAATACCAAATTGTGTCAAACAAAGGAAGCCTTTATGTTTTCAGAAGCATGCTGAACTCTTTCTATAAGGGAGTAAGATTCAGTCAAATAATATTCCTGACACATACATTTAAATAGTCAGTTTCAGTAACTATAGATATATTTACAGACTCAACACAACCTATTTGATATTATTATATTCCATGGTGCACTGAATTAAACTCCAGTGAAGAAAAATGTGCATCCTATTTATAGCATATAATGTACTTTACAAAGCCCCACATGACAGGCTAGCCTAAAGAATAAAGTCCTTCATAACTGGCAACAAACCTTAAATTTTCTCATGTAAAATATATATGGTAAAATGCACCATTGGCTAACAGGATGAATGTCAATAATGATACTTAAAATTGTTTCAAATAATGGATTAGGTTAGATTTGAATATGTTTTTGGTAGCTCTGTTGTGGAAAACTTTCAAGATGCAGAGCTAAAACTGTCAAAAGTTACTTAAACAGCATGTAGAAACCTTGCGAACCTTATGCCAAGTAAAAGAAGCCAGGCACAAAGGACTAAATATTTTATTTTATGATTCCATTTATAGGAAATGTCCAAGATACCTATATCTATAAAGACAGAAAGTAGGTTAATGGTTGCCTAGGGTTTGGGGACGTGAGAGATTGAGGAGTAAGGCTAAAGAGCAGTTGTGCAGATGTTCTACAATTGATTGCAGTGATGGTTGCACAACCTTGAATATACTAAAAAGAAACCACTGAATTTTATAATCTAAATGAGTGAATTATATAGAATGTGAGTTGTATCTCAATACAATCAAGATATTAGGAGTGTCCTGGAAAATCATAAGAATTTAATACTATAATCCTTGATCCTATTCTTTTAGTCCTTATTTCTTTTCTTCTATTAGACTCATCCAATTAACATATATATACAGAAATATATACAAATAAATATATATGAATATATATATAAAAAATATATATATATAAATATATGGGCTATCTTTTTATTAATGACATGAATTCAACTGTGAGACATTATTTTGGGCAAATTCCAAGTAGTTTTCATTTCACAAATATGTAAAGGGAGAGCTTGTTATACTACAGATTTGGGGATAACCTCAATACAAAATGTAGATGTGACTCTGTACAGAGGTAATGGTCAAATGGAGATACTGAGAAGACAGCAAGAAGTTTGCATGTCACATCAAGGAAACATTGAAGTAACTCAGGAGGGATATTAAGCTCAGTTTGTGGAGAGTAGAAAGATTCTTAGATGGTGTAATATCTCAGCTAAATTCCAAAGGATAAAATATAAACAAGGTAAAAAAAAATGGCAAGGAAAGTACTCAAGCAGTGGGATGATCAGATATTAAGACTGAAGATGGCACAGAGCGTAGCACTGGTAGCACTATGCAACGTTCGGTATAAGTCAAGTCTAGAAGACAAGAAAGAGTGTAGTCAGAGAAGGTAACTGAAAGGTAAACAATCTAGATAATAAAAGTTCTTATAAGACCTGGAAAGAAGGTTGGAAACAGAAATCCAGTGAAGAGTTTTAAGCAGTGTAATGACATGATATGTTTTGTATTAAAGAAATACTACTCTGCCAACATTGTGAAGAATGAGTTGGAAGACTGCAATATAGGAGACCAGTGAGACCAGCTTGGAAGATACTGTAAAATCCATATAGAGCTAATGATGATCTGGGTAGAAAATGGCCACAGAGTTGAAAAAAAAAGCAAATGAATTGGAAAGTAACTTAGGACATTGGATCTTTGAACTGATTGAATGGAGAGTGAACATGGAGAGGAAATTATTAAGAACAACCCCCAGGGGGAAAGGGAGAGAGAAAGAGAGAGAGAGAGAGAGAGAGAGAGAGAGAGAGAGAGAGAGAGAGAAACCATAAGAGACCCTTAACAATAGAGAACAAACTGAGACTTGATGGCAGGCAGGTGGGCTGGGGATGGGCTAAATTTGTGATGGGTATTAGGGAGGGCATTGTCCTATTGAGCACTGGGTGTTATATCTGTGATGAATCACTACTCCTGAAACCAATATTACACTATATTTTAACTAACTACAATTTGAATAAAAATTCAAAAAATAAAAATAACAACCACATTGCGGGTTTATGCCCTCATATTTTTTTAAATTAATAGGCTGCATTTTTAAGAAGTGTTAAAGTTACAGAACAAAAAACAGAGTTTCCATATGCCCCTGATCACAATTTCCTCTATTATTAATGTAGTCCATTAATATGACATGTTTGTTACAGTTAATTCATAATATAAATCCATTATTTCAGTTCTTTTTTTTAAAATTTTTTTTTTCAACGTTTATTTATTTTTGGGACAGAGAGAGACAGAGCATGAACGGGGGAGGGTCAGAGAGAGAGGGAGACACAGAATCGGAACAGGCTCCAGGCTCTGAGCGGTCAGCACAGAGCCCGACGCGGGGCTTGAACTCACGGAATGTGAGATCGTGACCTGAGCCGAAGTCGGCCGCTTAACCGACTGAGCCACCCAGGCGCCCCAAATCCATTATTTCAGTTCTTAAAGTGCATGGTTTACATTAAGGTTCACCTTTGTACAGTTTCATGGGTTTTGCAAATTGCATAATGTCATGCATCCACCATTACAGTTTCATACAGAAGAGTTCTACTACCCTAAAAGTCACCCTATCCTCTCTATTCTGTTTCACTGATCCATTTGTCTATTCTTTCACTAATACCACACTATATTAATTATTGTAGCTTTACATTAACCCTTGAAGTTGGTTGGTGTCAGTCCTCTGACTTCGTTCTTCTTCATTAGCATTGTGTTGTCCACTCTGAGTCCTTTGATTTTCCATATGAACTTTAGAATCAGTTTATTAATATCCACAAAAGAACTTCTTGAAATTTTAAGTGGGATTGTATTGAATCTACAGATCAAGTTTGAAAGAATTGATAAGTTAACAATATTGAATATTCCTATTCATAAATATAGGCTGTCTCTCTACTTATTTAGATCTTCTTTGGTTTCTTTCATCAGAGTTTTGTAACTTTTTTTTGTATAGTTCCTTGCGTATTTTGTTAGCTTTGTATCTAATTATTTCATAATTTTTGGTCCTAATGTAAATGAGATCATGTTTTTAAATTTCAAATTCGAATTGTTCATTGCTGGTATAAGCAATTGACTTTTCTATACTAACCTTGTATCATGTAAACTTCTATAAATGCTTAGTAGTTCCAGAAGAGTTTTTGTTGATTCTTTGGTATTTATACATAGAGAGTCACATTGTTCATTTAAAAAAGACCATTATATTTGTTCCTTCTCAACCCATATACCTTTATTTCCTTTTCTTGTCTAAATGAATTAGCTAGGATTTTTAACAGACTGTTGAAAGGCAGTGTTGAGAGGGAATTTCTTTGCATCATTTCAGATCTTTAGGACAAAGCATCTGGTTTTTCACCATTAAGTATGCTGTTAGATTAGGTTTTTTGTATGTTTTCTTTGTCAAGTTTAGGAAGCTCCTTACATTCCAAGTGTGTTGAGACTCTTTATCTTGAATGGATTTTGAATTTCGCAAAATGCTTTTTCTGCATCTATTGATAGGACAGATGCTGTTTCTTCAACTTGATGTGAAAAATTGAATGACTTGATTTTCAAATGTTGAGTCAGCCTGGCCTACCTGGAATAAATCCCACTTGGCCATAAGCATATAATTATTTTCTACGTTGATAGATTTACATGGTTAACTTTTTGTTGAGGATTTTTTTCATTTATATTCGTGAGAGCTACTAGTCTATAGTTTTCCTTTCTTCTAATGTCTTTTCTGGTTTTGGTCCTCATTTCTAAGCTAGAAATGTAGAGGAAAGCTCGAAATACATGTAGAAAGAGAAGTGTGTATGTATGTGTGTTTCCATGTGAATTCTCACTGGTTTTCTCTATTCTGTTTTCTCGCAGTATGTACTGACTGAAACTGGATTCTCTCCTAGTTCTGCAGCCTCTTCTGAAATTAGAAAATTAGAGCCACTAAGAACCTTGGCTCACAAATCTTGACACTCACCACAGACATAGATTTCTGGAGGAGTCTGTTTTCTTGAAAGAGATCTGAGAAACAGATCTGGAAACAGACCTTTCCTATTCTAGTCTTCCCATGGATGAATGATCCATATACACACATGCTTTACACAAACACGTATATGACTATCTAACGGAACTTTCTGCTCACATGCAAATTTTCCTGAGACTGCCCTCTCCTAATCTTTGATGAATTTAGCAAGAGGACTTGATACTGTATATGTTATTCCCCCCTTTCTTGTAAGTCATTCTTTATTGCTGTCTAGAAGGATAACTACATCGGTTAAAGGTACAAAAAGTAACACTGGATCATTAAAAACAAGTAATGTTCCTTGGCTGCCATATTTGTCTTTTGTCTCCTTATCTGTACATAAATAATTTCAGAAAGCTGGAGTATTTTTGTCCTTTAATTGCCTCAAACAAGTCATTTTCGTATATGTTGATGCTGAGGAATAGAAACTACAAAATATGACATACATAATAAAGAATGAGAATTATTCTGCCTCTGGAATAAAACAGTGGTACCAAATTATATGTGCTAGCAGAACATAAATGAATACCATTAGACCTCTGTTTGGTCAAGGTCATCAAAGATTGGTGGGAGAACTGACAATGCAGGGCACAAATTTTATATTCCTGAATCTCATTTTATAATCAGATTTTAAAAAACTGTGGAGTACCACAGAAATAAATCAAATCCAACACACACAAATAAATCACAACTCATAAAACATGCACAGTAATGAAAAGAAAACAACATTCACTGGGAGAAGAAAAAACAGACAAAAATGATCCAAACAAACCTTTTATAAAAGCAGATGATTAGAATTAACATCTCAATTCAAATCACATGAAAACTTAACAATGATGTTTCTTTTATGCCCATTATGTACATTGTCATTGTATTTGGTTATTGTTCATGTAGCCTAGAAAGATTTCAATCATGGCCAATTGTTATAGCCTCTAAAATGTGAAGAGGTGAATGGAGTAAGAAGAGACTTAAATAATCTCAGTGTTTTTTCCAGAGAGCTTTAAGAGTAGATGTGCCCATCAAGAGGTTTAAGATGCTAGACAAATAGGATTGGGACAATAATAGCCCTCTGTGTTATCTATTACATTTTCTTTTAAAAGGTTTTCCCCCCCTTTCTACTTCTCTCTTATTTTTAATAACCTCTTAGGATTTCATCAGTTAAAATCTATTTCTTTTTCTTTTCATACACATTGTCTCATAGTTTACTCTTGCAGCATTGATTTATAATCCTCGACTGCTATGACAAAGAACATTAACACATTAGTAAAATATCCCTTCTGCTTTCTAAAAGCATCAAAAAATTTCCTTTTAAATGAACTTAAGAAAACAATGGTTAATAAATCAACCACCTTACCTATTTCTTCTAAGAGATATGATACATATGCTCCCAGATCCCGAGTCACATATCAACTGAGGAGAATCCCAGCAATCCAATTCCAAATATCAGGGACTGAGACAAAGATTGGTTCAGTTGGGTCAAATGCCAGTTCTAACTTGGACTAGAGGAATGATTCTGTCTAGCATGTACATGGGTTCAAGGTCCTACCACTGTGTGTTATATGTGTTTGACATTGAAGGAGTTGATATAGAAAGACATGATTGTGGGTCTCAAAGTTGCGGCTGGCAGAAGAGATCCCCACATGTAACCTGAAAAATATAAACTTTCTCACTGACGTCCATCTTACCAAAGTATTTAGATGACCATAAATCCTTTGGTAAACCACTTATTCTGTACTGGGTTTTTTCTATGAAGATAAGAAAATAAATACATTTATAGCTTAAGTCTCTATTATGTTTAGAAAATAACTAAATATCAACTCATTACCAGAACTGCCAACTATCACAGAGCCACTCACAGAATATAGTCTCACTATTTGTTAAATTAAAATAAAATTCTGGTAGGAAATTCTTTGTCTTCTTTCAATGTACCAAATTAATTCAGAAAAAAAGAATCATTAAGGAAACATTCTCTTGGCATAATACTCTCTAGGTCCATCCATGTTGTCATAAATGACACAATCTCATCCTTTTTATCTTCCTTAGACTGAAAAAGATAAATAACATATGATTTCACTCATATGTGGAATCTAAAAAAAAGAAAACCATCAAATGAATGAATAAACAAAAAGCAGAATCAGACTTATAAATAGAATAAACTTATGGTTGCCAGAGGGGTGGAGGGATAAGCAAAATGGGTGAAACGGAGTGGGAGATACAAGCTTCCAGCTATGGAGTAAGAAGGCACAGCATAGGGAATATAGTCAATGATATTGTAATAGCAATGTATGGTGACCAATGGTAGCTACACTTGCGGTAAGCATAGCATAAGTATAAGCTTGTTGAATCACTATGTTGTACACCTGAAACTAATGCAATGTTGTGTGTCAACTATACTCAGAAAGAAAAAAAAAACTTAAAAAAAAAAGAAAAAGAACTTCTTGTGGAGTTGTTGAACAGTACCCAGAATCATGATATAAATTCTAGACTCAGGGCACCTGGGTGGTTCAGTCAGTTAAGCATCTGACTTGGGCTCAGGTCATGATCTCTAGGTTCATGAGTTGAAGCCCGGCACTGGGCTCTCTGCTGTCAGTGTGGAGCCCACCTCTGATCCTGTCTCCCTCTCTCTCTGCCCCTCCTCTGCTCATGCTCCTTCTCTTTCTTTCTCTCTCTCTCGATAAATAAACATGTAAAAAAATAATAAATAAATTCGAGACTCAAGACTTGTCATTTAGAAGGTCTTAACACTATTCAGATTGTATTTCAAAAAATAAAGTAAGTTTTTTATCATTTAGGAAATACATCAATTTTTTTTGGAAATATATCAATTTTTAAAAACATGTTTAACTTTTGACTCCTTCTTAAAATGTTGAAAGAGAAACATTCCTACCATTATAATAAAAAAGTTTAATAACCTGAAAATTTGAAATGTCTACTGAAACCATGAGAAAGGTGGGGTTGTAGGCAAGCAATTAACTTGAAACCCAAGGGAAGAGGAAAGTCTGCAGGGAAAGAAAGGAAATAAACACTTGTTTGGCTGTGGTACATGTACACCATGTAAGCTACTAATTGGAAAATTATCGAGAGCAAGGAGGTAGGTAATCTCTGAGAGACAGAAAAACTGGGGTGCAGTAGGGTAACTATTGCAACAACAAAACCCAAAACTAACTCAAATCTTAACTAGATTAACTCACAGTTTAAAAAAGTGAATCGGTGAGTTGGTTGAGTGTTCAACCTCTGCTCAGGTGATGATCTTGTGGTCCATGAGTTTGAGCCCCATGGTGGGGGAGGGGGGGGAGGGGGGGCTCTGGAACCTGCTTCGGATTCTGTGTCTCCCTCTCTCTCTGCTCCTCCCCTGCTTGCACTCTCTCTTTCTCAAAAATAAATAAACATTAAAAAATTAGTTTAAATTTAAAAAGATATGCCCTTTTCTAGCCATAAGTACTAATTATTTCAGTTTCTACTGTCTTACAACAAATGTTCAGCTTTCTACCAAATATTACAAACAATCAAGGGCAAAAATTAAACACAATGTCAAGAGACAAAGCAATATATAAAACCAGACTCAGATCTGATCCCAATGTTTGAACTATTGGACAAGGAATTTAAACTATCTATGATTAATATGTTAAGAGATCTAAAAATAATATGATAGAATGGAATAAAAATAATTGAAATGGAACTCACAGCAGCAAACATGAATAATGCCATCCAGTAGACTCATTACTATGTTTCACAAAGTCAAGGAAATAATTAGTGAATTTGAAAATATGTCAATAGAAATCATCCACATTAAAACACAAAGAGTATGGGATGACTGGGTGGCTCAGTCAGTTAAGCATCCAACTTCAGCTCAGGTCATGATCTCACAGTTTGTGAGGCTCTGTGCTGATGGCTCAGGATTCTGTGTCTCCCTCTCTCTCTGCCCCTCCCATGCTCATGTACTGTCTCTCTCTATCTCTCAATAATAAATAAATGTTAAAAAATAAACAAATAAATAAAACATAAAGAGTAAAAAAAAAGTGGAAAAAACCACAGTATGTAAGAGCTGTAGAACAATATACACTGTTCTAATACCCATGTTACTAGAATTGCAAAAGAAGTGATAGAGGGGATAGATAAAATTATTTGAAGACATGATGGTTGTAAATTTTCCAAAATTAATCAACATACTAACAGTTCCCAGACCTCAGAAAATAATTACACACACACACACACACACACACACACACACACACACACACACCAATATAACATCAAAGTAGACTTTGATAATAAATATTACTATGAATAGAGAAGCGTATTACATAATGATAACAGTTTCAACTCATCAGAAAGGCATAACCACTCTAAATATGCACACATATAACACCAGGACTTTAAAATACATAGAGCAAAAATTTCTAAAACTGGAAAAAAGGAGGAGAGAAAGCCACAATTATTGTTGAAGACTTCAGCATCCTTCTCAGGAATCAAGAAATACACAGAAAATCAATTAGGATATAGAGGAACTGAACAATATAACAACCAATTTGGCTTCTCAGTTCTCTATTTTACTTTTTTTCAACCTTAGTAGATACAAAACAACTATAATCCTGCATATTATGCCTGCCCTACCTACAGTCTTGGGGGTCACTGACACTGCCCTAGGGACCCATAATCCAGTCAGAAAATGCATATCATTAATTCTAACCAGGAAATATCCAAAATCCCCTCTAAACACATGTGACAAACTGCCAATCCTTTGGATGCCCTCAGTAAGGGGCAATGCTTCCTAGTGACCTCAGTTGCTGATAATTGCCAAGCCTTAGCCTATCTACTTCCAGCCAGGGAGGGTATCTGAGCCCTTAAAGTACCTCTGGCTACATGTGGATAGGCATTATGGGAAAAGATGTTCAAATAACCCCCAAAATAAAACAAGGTAAGTTTCTTAATAATACCACTCAATTTTGTGAGTAAATACTCCAGACACCTACTAACATTTTTTTCTTGGCTCTCAACAACTGCCTAAGATGTTTGGATATACATGTCTATCCAAGGGCTCCTTGTTTTCATTGTAGTTTGCCACATAGGCATATGGCTTCCAAAATTATGCTTAAACAAATTCAAAGTCAATTGAATGAGACACAATACATTTCCATCATCAATCAAACATTGGAGTGAATTGTAACAGATAGATATCTGACTCTATTTTTGGTCTTTGATGACTGACACCTTTCAAGCCACATACCTTCCCTTCCCCTTTTGCCTCTTATTTGGGCAAACTAATAAAGAAAATCAGTCAGTCCCCTTGGTGCCCATAGAAAGTTCAAAGTACATAAACATGGGACATGAAGAAACCCTCACCCCAGATCCACACCCTACCTAGACTCAAAACCAAGCAATCACACCACAACACCCCCCCCCCCAAAATTCTTGCCATTATGAACCAAACTGCATGTGACCTACTCTTCCATGAATTCCTTTTGAGAATGATAAATTTTCTTCCAAATTCTTTTGGTGTGTGTGGCATCATCAGCCTCAGCATCCAGCCCACAAATTGGAAGGGGTCTCTCTTTCTGTGGGGTGGCTATCATGGAATTAAACTAGAAATAAAATTATAGAAAGATATCTAGAAAATCTCTATTTACTTAAAAAATTAACACCATATTTCTCAATAATCATTGTTTCCAAAATCACAAGGGAAGTCAGAAAATATTTTGAATTAAATGAAAGTGAAGACATCAACAATTTGATGATACAGCTAAAGCAGTTCTTAGAGGGAAGTTTACAACATTTAATGATTACAGTAGGAAAGAGAATATATCTCAAATGAATAATTTAAGCTTCCTCCTTAAAAAAATAACTAAATACAAAAGGACAAATTACCAAAAGCAAAGAGAAGAAAAGATAATAAAAATAAAAGTAGAAATCAATGAAATTGAGAACAGAAAAAAGAGAAGCAATCAAACAGAAGGTTGGCTCTGTGAAAAGTTCAATAAAATTGATACATTTCTCACCAGACTGCCCAAGAAAAAGAGAGAAAATACAAATTACAAATATCAAGAATAAATGAAGAGACATCACTACAGACCCTAGAGATATTAAAGGACATTAAAGGACAGAGGAATATTATCAGCAATCTAGGGCCATAAATTCAACAACCTAAATGAAATAAACAAATTTTTTAAAGGACTAAACCACCAAATCTCACTCAAGGAGAAATTTAGAGGATACTCAAAAATCTACACTATTATTGTGGAAATTTCAGTAAAAGGAGAGTGCTCAATTACATGACAGAAATCTCTTATTCATAGAAGTTTTCATATACTTAATATTATTTTGAAGTAGGTGATTATTCTCCTAAATATGACTATCAAGTCAGGAAGGTAACATTAGGAAGCCCACAATGTCTTCTATTCAATAAAATTTTTGTACCCCTTTTTAAAGTCATTTTTCTATATCCCATAAAGGTAAGAAATTTTGGGATATAATTACTACTATAAGCTATGCATAAATTTCCCTCTTGAATGTTGTGTTTTCATTTTGTTCCAAATCTGCTTTTTCAAAACTAATTTAATATTTTTTAAAAACTAGAAGCACTATCAACAGTAGCCAAAGTATGGAAAGAGCCCAAATGTCCATCGATGGATGAATGGATAAAGAAAATGTGGTATATATACATACATACACACACACACACACACACACACACACACACACACACACACACACACACTGGAGTATTACTTGACAATCAAAAAGAATGAAATCTTGCCATTTACAACTACGTGGATGGAACTAGAGGGTATTATGCTAAGTAAAATTAGTCAGAGAAAGACAAAAATCATATGACTTCACTCATATGAGGACTTTAAGAGACAAAACAGATGAACAGAAGGGAAGGGAAACAAAAATAATACAAAAACAGGGAGGGGCACAAAACAGAAGAGACTCATAAATATGGAGAACAAACTAAGGGTTGCTGGACGGATTGTGGGAAGGGGGATGGGCTAAATGGGTAAGGGGCATTAAGGAATCTACTCCTGAAATCATTGTTTCACTATAGGGTAACTAATTTGGATGTAAATTTAAAAAAATAAAAAATAAATTAAAAAAAAAACTAGAAGCCCACTGGCTATTTTTAGTGTCACAGAAGTTTGAAAAATTCCACCCTGATATGTCTAGGTGTGGATTTATCCTGCGTTTTGTTTGCCTGAAAAATGAAGGGGCACTTGGGTGGCTCAGTTGGTTAAGCTTCTAAACTCTCAGTTTCGGCTCAGGTCATGATCTCGCGGTATGTGAGTTCGAGCCCCACATCAGGCTCTGCACTATCACTGCAGAGTCTGCTTGGGATTCTCTCTTTCCCCCTATCTCTCTGGCCCTCCCCCACTTGTACTCTCTCTCTCGCTCTCAAAATAAATAAACTTTAAATAAATAAATAAATAAATAAATAAATAAATAAATAATCTTAATGTTCTCAGTGATATCTTTCATTTGATGAAAAAAAATTATTTTATAATTTCAATATCGCCAAAACTTCAGTTGTGTAGATTTATTCTTACCTATGAAAATTTTCATTAGTTATTAGATGGTGTTCTGCCTGGTCTTTCAGGATAATAATCTTTTTGTCTCCAGTCAAGAATGAGTAATGATAAATGAGAAATTTTCTGCAGCACATATTCTGCTATTCCATTGCATTTTAAATTCCTATGGTATGCATTTTAAGTAATTTGTAGGCAGTTCGAGGATTCTTTCTTCAATAGAAACAATTTGAAATCTTGGGACTATAGCGTGGGTGAAATGTTTGTATAATATGTTAACAGTTCAATAGAGGGAAATATCACCATGGCTAACCTTGGTAGATCTTTTGCTTTGCTTTGTTTTTTTGTTTATGTTTGTTAATTTTTGTTTTTAAATCCAGACAGTTTCTCCAGGAGCTGTTAGAATTATTTACTATTTAAATGACAGACTATTATATAGTTAACGTATAAATTAATTCTGGGTTTTGGTATTTTGTGATGGAAGTTATCTTGATATTGAGACCTAAGACATATTCTAAACAGGTCATGAAGTCTAATTAACCTTTTATCACATTCAACTACTTTAAGTTACATGAACTTGACTCTGTCCTCTAAATATAACAATACAATTTTGGCATCTCATTAATAAACATGACAGCATTTATTAACACTGCCATGTAACTAAAGTAAAACTTCATCAATTCAAATCTCAAGGAACCAGAAGTAATCAAGCTAGAACTAAACAGGAACAAATTATCTGACATCATATTTTAGTGGCAGGAGAGCTGAGAAGCTAAACAACTTGCTGTTTCTGTCAAACAATCTTGATTACTTGTCAGTGTGGAAGAAGTCAGTAGAGTATGGAATGAAAGGTTAATTTACTTGCACTCACATAACCTCTCCCTCTCTTCTTATTGACAAATAACGAAGGTCATTAATTGAAGTTTGCAAATCAATTTCTATGAATTCATGGCTCAGAGAATCTTGCACTTTAAATTACAAATATAATAGCATTTGAGGTTTTCTATGCCAAAACATTCTATTTTAGATTACTTACTATTATTTTTATCTGGCAACAAATTTATTAAATATTTACGGATGAAAAAGTATACATTTTTGTTAGTCTTTCATCAGAATTCTAAAAGAAATGTTTACTCATTTGCTCTTCATTCATTCTTCACAAAATTTCCTCCCTTCCTCCATCCCTCCCTCCTCTCTCCCTTCCTTCCTTTATAAATAAGATGTATTGAAACATTTTTAGGTGCAACATAAGACACATACCACTCTTTTCTTCGATGTGTAATAATGTAGCTTCACTTGGAAAGCTAACACATGAGCTCATCATCTGTATCAGGTGGGCATTCAAGTGAGTATTTAGGCAATACTAATTAAAGGAAAGCAGCTAGGGGCACCTGGGTGGCTCAGTTCAACTTAGGCTCAGGTCATGATCTCATGGTTGGTGAGTTCGAGCCCCATATCAGGCTCACTACTATCAGCCTGTCAGCACAAAGCTCACTTCAGATCCTCTGTCTCTCGCTCTATGCCCCTACACCGCTTGCACTCTTCCAAAACATAAACAAATATTAAGAAAAGAAAAGCAGCTAGTGTTTATTTACTACACTGTGTACACGTTATTACCTTTAAATCTTAAAACCCTTTAAAGAAGGTACTTTTATCTTTACATTACAGGAATATAAGGCTCACAGAAAGATCACATGGTTAGTGTTAAATGCCAGAAGTTTCACCCACTTCCTTTTGAATCCAAAGTCAGAGCTCTAAATTCCATACACCATTGCTATTTATAGGAACAAAGTGAAAAAGAATGTCAGCTATCTTTCTCCAACTTGGATATCACTTTATGGTTTCTCATATTCTACACACTGAGTATATTATGAAACAAAAACTCCTTCCTTCCTTCTTTCCTTGATTCCTTCTTTCTTTCCGTCCTTCCTTCTTATATAACCGTGTTTATTTTCTGTATTTTGATGCTGTGACATTCTGGGGCCTCACTGACTCTGGAAGGAGTCAGCTGATTGCAGGGTTAACCAATTCCTAGAGACAATAAACAACTCATCTAGAGCATGCCTTTCAAATGCAAGCCAACCAATCCTTGGCCTATACCTCCAACAGAGTCTTCTATCAGGCTCTCAATATTCCCAGGTCCACTATCTACTTTCCCTTATCATCCCTAGACCAGGTACCAGACAACCATGAACAGTCCCTGTGCCCCAGAGGACACTGAAAGTATTCAAACTAGCCGATCCTAACCCTGTTTACCCTGCCTCAACTGTTCCTTCCCAAAGAAACCGCAGTGAAGGCCCATAGTTTCCCCCTTGCTCTGCCTCCTCACCTACCCAGTGCTTCCCTGTGTGGCTCTCCAGTGGTGTGGCTTGCCCCCTCCTCCTGGGATTCATGAGCAACAAACTACCTTTTCAATGGCAGTAGTCTTAGTTGCTGGCCTTACCATAGCTGAATAATAATAAGACCTATTAAAACTCATTCTTTCTGTCACTGTCTTTCTTTCCCTCTTTGTTCTTTCTCTCCTCCCCTCTCTCTTTCCTGTGTAGAAACCAGTAAGTATTTAAATGAACTACTATCAAAGTAGCAAAGTGTTTGTACTGTCTTGGCTGCACTATATAAAATGAATTTTAGTAAAATGAGTACTATGAATTTTCAATGGACATATGTTCTTTCATATATAATAATCTTGAGTGTGAAGAAATACTTCTAAAATCTGCCTTGAGTTATCTAAACTTTAGATGAGTGGGTCAGTCTTTAAATATCAGTTATGTTTTTAGAAATAAGGGAAAATTATTCACCAGAGCTCTTAAACAACAGCATATGTTCTTTCCTTCTTATTAACTATAGACAAATACCAAGTTTAAATGTAAACTTTGTTTGGCTGCTAAGACAAAATATGGGTACAAATTTTTGAAATGGTGCCAACCTCACTCTACCCTTGATTTAGAAAATATTTGATTTTGCTGAAATCAAAGAACCAAATGAATTGATTTTAAAATCCTTTTCTCAGCACCTTAAGAAAAGCCATTTCTAAATTAGATTTTTTTTTTCTTGCCAATTGCAGGGAATGCTTGTGAACTTTATTTTATTTGGATGGCATATTTTTTAAATGTATGTTTTGGATTTTTTGTGTTTATTTTTTTTGTTTTCCTGAATTCTGTTTTCACTTAAGTTTTGGACCAATTCTGAGTTTCATTCTTAACTTTAAGTTTTCTAAGTTGTCCTCACTTATATACTAGTACGTATTTTTCAAGCTCCTGTGTGCTTGTGATCCACTTACCCATGCATTCCTTTTCTTGTGGAGGTGATACTCTCTCAAATCCACTTGTTCTCTCTTTTATTCATCTATCAGAAAATTTTCTGGGCACTCATCATTTGCCAGTAATAATGGGAGGCCCCAGGGATATAAGGATAACAAAGGATGTTCTGTAGGAGATGACAGGAAGAATAGAAAGTCAATAATTAATTAAGGCAAAAGGTGAAAATGGTTGTAATGAAAGTAAGTAGTAAATGTGTGAGATCAGTGAACTCAGGAATGGGATTAGGTAGATTTTCAAAGAGGTGCTGCTGATAGAGTGAGGTGTTATAGGACCAAAATTCATTTTCCAAGGAGACAAGGGGGAGGACAGCATCTATGACAAAGTTACCAGAATTCTCCATTGCAGCAGTTTATTTTGAAAGGTGCAAAGCAGCGATGGTGGAATATAAGTGCAGAGAGGTTAGAATGCTGTTAATACTAAATTTATCCTCTTCCCACATCTATTTCTCAACTTTCTCTGACCTGTCCTCAACTCTGAAAAGTTGCCTCTGTGGACTTTTTTCTAGACTCCTTTAGCATCTTGGTTTCTATTTGGGTTCACAAGAGTTGGGACTGGCAGGAGACAGGAGTGTGGAAGGGGAGAGTACAGGTGCATCATTTCTCCCTCCCTCCCCAATTCAGTGCAGACGCTCTGACAGAAGCTATACCCCTTCACGATGGTAGTTTCTTCCTTGGTGGTTCCATGTTCCAATTCTCGCTGGGCTCCAGTAATTTCCCTCCTCCCTTGTCTCCTTGGTCCTAGTGATGGCAATTGAATTTCCACTATTTCTACTTCCAAATTTAATTACAATTGACCTTTAGAAGACCAATTATTTTTTTTAAATCTTGTTTTAAGATTTAAGATTTATTTAAGATTCAATATAATCTTGGCTTTTTAGTGTATTTCTTTTTTTTTTTCTAAAAACAAAAACAGGAAAATTGATAATGGGAGGTAAGCAAAAGGAAATTTTTAAATCCCTGAATTTCACACGTGATTTCTGGATTTTGGGGTCAACTCTGGCTATGAACAAAGGCAAAAGAAAGGTTGATTTTCTTTTTTTAATCAGAACTAAATACAAAGTCTAGTAGAAACATTCACAGAGATACAGACGGTTGGGTCTCTAGGTAGAGGATATTGTCAACATAGAAACAAAGACAGCAAGACACCATAAGCAGGGACTTTCTGAGAGAAATTATTCTAGCTGTCTCCTTTTTCCTTCCTTATTTGACCTTGGGATAAGAACTGCCTAACCTGTTCACATAGGTCAAGAAACAGCAAAGCCATCCAGAATTATTTGAAAACAAGATTAATTTCAGAAGAATATTAAAAACTAGCTGGGATGAAAAAATATAATAGAGACCAGGCTATTGGTGCCCCATTATCTTCTCAAACCTCCTTCCACAAACTTCATTTCTTAGAGGAAAATATATTTAGGTCATAAGGTGGGTAAAGTGAACAGTGTATATAGCAAGCAGCCAAGAGTACAACATCATAAACTACACTCCCTTAGATGCACCCTCAAATTTGCTCCCTAACTTCACTTACATGTAAGGACCCAGGGCTTTTGCTTGGCCCCAAATACATAACACCAGCCAAGGTAATCATAACTGATAATAATTGATAATGACTGAAGATTAAAATAAAAATAACTTGTGAAATGAAAAATCCCAAGGGTACATGAGCTTCTGTGTATGCATAGCGTATATCTGTAAAATAAACATCTATGAGACCCAAGCATTGTGAAAGAAATAACAACTGAGTAATCTACACCAGAGAAAGCAGAATTAATGTACCAGACAGAATAATAACATCACTTAAGCATAATAATTGCTTTTACAGAGATAAAGGGTGGAAATATAAAACAAAACAGAAAGCAGTTGTAATTTGTTTAAAAGAACAAAGTAGAACTACTAGATATGAAAAATATGTGTAATTGTTGAAATAAAGAACTCAGTGAAGGTATTGACTAGAAGAATGTTTCCAGCTAGAAAATGCGCTATTGACTGATATGTCAAAAAACTCTTCCAAACTCATCTGGGATAGAGATGGAAATATTGAGTGAAAAATAAAAGATAGATAGGAATGAAGTACATATTTTTATACATATTTTAAAAACCTTCCAGAGGAGCAGAAGAAGGAAATACAATTTTGGAAATTTAAAAACATTTGAAAAATGATGTCAGATAATTTTTCAGAATTAAAGTCATAAGACCTCCAACTGAAAGAGTTCATATGGGGCGTGTGGGTGGCTTAGTTGGTTAAGCATCTGACTTGATTTTGGCTCAGGTTATGATCTCACAGTTCATGAGTTTGAGCCCCGTGTGGGGCTCTGTGTTGACAACATGGAGCCTGCTTGGGATTCTCTGTCTCCCTCTCTCTCTGCCCATCCCCTGCTTGTGTGTTCTCTCATTCTCTCTCTCTCTCTCTCTCAAAATAAATAAATAAACTTAAAAAAGAAAGAGTTCATAAAATACCAAATAGGACAGGTTAACACACACACACACACACACACACACACACACACACACACACACCACAGAGTTTAGTAAAATTTAAAATAATGTCAAATAAAAGTAAAAAACTCTGAAAGCATCTAGGGATCAAAAATATTGGACATACCAAAAGACTACAGTAAATGAAAAAGGCATAGAAAATTAGTTGCATACTGCTGACAATAAATAAAAAGGTCTTTGACCCCACAATTTCATAGTTGCACTATCACTTAAAAGAAAAGTGAAGTATATCATCATATAAGTATGAATAATAAACTGAGAGAAAGAATTACATTAAATAGAATGCATGATACAAGATCGTGGAAATAATCTCTAACATAAAAGTAGTGACAATTTAACTCATCAAATAAAGAAGAGTCTCACATTAGATAAAAACCAAAATTCAGGAATAAGTTGTCAACAAGAGAGAAATTTAAATCAAAGAGAGATTGACAAGATGGAAAAAGATATACAGGACATAATAAACTCAAATACAACAAGCAGTTTTACATTAGCAGAATGTACATGAAAGCAGAAAAACAACAGAACTGTTATAAAGAACAAGAAAAGTTTTATAATAATATTTCATATATATTTACTCACATACACAATCTCAGAGAGAGAGAATGACTATACTTCAGAGAAGATACACTTGGTTTATAGCATCCGTGTTACATTTACAAAAGTCATTAATAGAGTAATTCTCAGAAAAAGCATCAAAATAAATTCCAAAGGTTCAACATCATACAATGTTCTTTTTCTATAATGCTATGAAATTATAAACTGATAAAAAAAAAAACCTGTAACTACAAAAATCCACGTAGGGGCGCCTGGGTGGCTCAGTGTCTTAAGTGTTCAACTCTTGACTTCAGCTCAGATCATGATCTGATGGTTGTAAGATCGAGCCCCACGTTGGGCTCCGTGCTGTGAGATCCAGCCCTGCCTTGGGCTCAGCGCTGACAGCAAGAGCCTCTTTGGGATTCTCTCTTTCCCTCTCTCTGCCCCTCCCCAATTCATGCTCCTGCTCTCTCTCTGTCCCAAAATAAATAAGCATGAAAAAAAGAAAAAAAGAAAAAAAGAAAACATCATCCACATGCATGTGATTAAAAAATTTCTTGAAAGGATACTATGATATTGTGATTTATAGTGATATAAATCACTATAATATATGATTTATAGTAAGATACATAGATATATATGTATATATATGAAGATATACATGAAGATATATCTATATTTTATATATATACTTATATGTTATATATAATTATATATATTATATATTTATTATGTATATTTATATATATATATTATTTATTTATTTATTTATTTATTTATTTATTTCTGGCACAGAACTCCTAAAACCCTTGGAATTTCTTAAGTGCTGAGAGCTACAAAAGGGTCTTTTTTATGCTAATAAGGCAACTGTGGGGCCACACCTAAGGATAGAGGCTGGGTGCCAGGAGAATCAACAATGTGATTTGGTTGGGACTTTTAGTCCCACTCCCAGACTGAGAGAGAGAGAGAGAGAGAGAGAGAGAGAGAAAGGTGTGTGTGGGTTGGGGGTTGTGGAGCAGAGACTGAGAGAGAAGAGGGACAGAAGGTTGAATCAATCACCAATAGCCAGTGGTTTAATCCATCATGCCTATGTAATGAAGCCTTCATAGAAACCCAAAAAGATGGGGTTCAAGTTGAAAAGTAACAAATTGTGCACCTGAGTTACAATAACAACAATTTTTTTAATGGTAAATATTTGCACCCTTTAACAATATACTGACCTTTTACATATCCTTAAAAATCCTTAGTTTCGTTATTAAATCACCCCCTGAATGTTCTTCAGAGGGGAGCATTCACAGAGGTTGTGCAGCCTATGTGACTCTGGCTTCTTCACAACATCTCAGGGAGTAAGGGAGCACCAGTGTCCACTCTAGGCAACTCTAGGACTGAGGCAAGAAAGGCTCACCTGGAGCCCCACTAACCCTCTCTCCATCAGCCTGACCCTGCCAAAGGTCTCCCTGTTCCCCTTGTGCTCCAGGTTTGGCCATTAGGATTAGAAGTTTGTTTTTTGTTTCTCTGAAATGTTTTATGATTCTCATATATATATATATATATATATATATATATATATATATATATACATGTATATATATGTATATATATGCGTATATATATATTTAATGTCTATTTATTTTTGAGAGAGAGGCAGAGCATGAATGGGGGAGGGGCAGACACACACACACACACACACACACACACACACACACACACACAGTATCCAAAGCAGGCTCCAGGCCCCGATGTGGAGCTTAAACCCAAGAACCTTGAGATCATGACCTGAGCCAAAGTTGGACGCTTACCCAACTGAGCCACCCAGGTGCCCCTCTCCTATATTGACTTCTGATTATTTTTATTTGAAGATGGATATAAGGTTGAGAGTCATACTTAGAGGAAGCCAAATTTTGATCCAAAAGAATTTATTAAATTAAAAAAGGCTGAAAGTCTTACCAACATTTCTTCTGGGAAACACAAACTTTGTCTAGCAAATTGACTTTTAAAACAACCTTTTAAGGGGTGCCTTTTAAGGCACCTTTAAAACAACCTTTTAAGGGCTCAGTCGATAGAACTTGTGAGTCTTGATCTCGAGGTTGTGGGTTTAAGCCCCACCTTGGATAGAGATTACTTAAAAACAAAATGTTTAAAAAAGTAAAAAATAAAATAACCTTTTCAATAATATTTTGTTTGGCTCCTAAAGCAAATCAAAAAGGAAAAAGTATATCTACTTTCTCATATTTTAATAAAACTTCTTGGGGATATATTTGGAGAGTACTTCATGTAGTAAAATAGTTACCTAGGGAAGCATCCTAATGTATGAAGATATAAATATCATTTCATTGAGTATAGGAAGAAGGAATTATGAGGGTTTATTCTGTTATAGTATTGATGTTTTGGATTATGGAAAAGTAGTAAATACAAGAATGAGATGTATTAGTATTATGCAATACTAAAATTTGGCATTAAGATTAAAAATGATTAAAAATGATTAAAGTTGAAATGTATGTCTGGACCATGGTTCCAAAACCTAACCTTACATATGATTCAATGGAGGTCTTTTGCAAAATATTTTTTCTTAGGCCCTAGCCAGATCCAGCCATTGAGATAGAGTACACAAAATATTTATAAAGGTATCTCATTAGCAATGTTTTATTATGAGAATTATCAAACAAAAAGAAAAACTGAAGAAATGTACAGTGAATCCACATCACCTAGATTTCACAACTAACATGTTAGTATACTTGCTGTGTCATTCCTGTATCCCTCTAGCCATCCATCTTGTTTTTTTTAATGCACTTCAAAGTAAGTTTCAGACATTGGCATATCACCTCCCAAATACTTCAGCATGCATGTCATTAACTAGAATTCAATATTTGTTTATCGTTCTTTTTTATCTTTTCAGTGAAATTTAATATGCAGTACAACATGCAAATCTTACATGTACTGCTCAGTGAATTTGGATAAAGGTCATCTTATGTTGTCATCATGCCAGAGGTGAGGGTAGTTTACCACTCAATGTTCTGTTCAGATAGTCTGTCACACAGACCTAATTCAGGCACAGAAACAAACAGTACTCACAGCTTAATGAATGGTATAGAATGACTCTCCCAAAATGTATGTTTACTAACTACATAGAAATGACTGTTGAAACTCATCTCTCGTAAGGCAGATCACAAAGGTAGCTTAGCCGGTCCCAAACTGTCCCACTGGGAATTTTCCATTCTATGAAATTACAAATAGATATATGCGGAATAATCCCATAGATAAATATATAAATGCATTGTACCACTCACTGAACTATCTTGCTCTACAATCTAATCTAGATTTTTTTTTACTTAAATTAATCCATTACTTCCTGAGTCCCCAGAGATTGTCACAAAGCACAGTGCATTGTCCATAGAAGGCCTTTAATACATGAGGGTTGAGTCACTTGAAACTGAAAGTTTGGAATGGGGTCCTATTTCTATGATTCAGAGGGTCTTTCAGTGTCTCTAGTAGATATTGGATTCTACCAGATATTACTGTATTACTGTGCTTGCCTCATGAAAATTCAATTAGAATGCTTTGTTTACAATGAATAAGATGTTTCTTGTTGTTGACATATTATAAAATAAATAGCAATTGCAGTTAGAGGAGGGGATTAATTCTTAGTTTTAGTATTTTGCTGGAAAACATTTACTCTCTCACAGTAGGCTGACCATCTGAAAACTGTTGTTTATTGCAGTGTTTACATTTTACCTCTAGATGGAAAACTGCAAGGAGCCCAAAACAGTGGCATGAGAAATTTAGTTGTCATGTACAAGGTGCTAACCAGCCTAGGGCTCCTGTTTCCAATGTCCTGCCCTTTGTTCCTGACCCTGGGAGCTAACAGAGCAACTGTTGTGTGCAATATTGTAATGAGTCAGTTTGCTCTTTACAGCTATGTAACCCCCAGCGGCTGTGAGGGAATTTGCCAACATTGCATGTGTGGAGAAGCAAACACACCTCCCCGAGTACAGAAATTTGGTAATTATGCGTTGTTGTACCCCATAGCATGGCTCATCTGTGAATCAACAGAGGCTTTCATTCAACAGAGCTATCAACCTGGAAACTTTGAAAAATACCATATTTGTGTTAAGAAAATGTTCTAAAAAAGAGATTTGAGTAAAATACCTTGGTTAAAAGTTAAGAGTAGATACATAGGCTTGATCATAATCACCTGTGAATTATTTAGGTAGATCTTCAATATGAATGATGATAAAAACATCAATTGCATTATGCTGTCAGTGAACAACAAAATAATAAAAGGGTTTATTTATTAAAACTAGATGAGAAATCTATATATCTGTTATATTCCTTTTTTGAATTTGGCTCAATGTTCTCATCAAATTATATAACATTTCATATTCTAACTTTTAAAATATTCATCTCTGGCAAAGAAAAAAAGGAAAGCATAATAAACATTCCTTTTTAAAAGGTTGCACTGAGCAAAATGTTCCAAAATAAGCCATAAATGAATTAGCTCAAGGGTGGAAAATTCAATTTAAATAATAAATTAGAAACATATCAGAAACTAGATTCTTATGTTTTAGGGTAGCTCTAAAAATGTATTTCTGCCCAAGCCTGTTAATGCTGCCAATGTTATTCAATCATATTTAAGTTAAACTGCAAATGAGTTACTAAGTATATATTTGATTTACATGCATTCCATATTTGTCAATTCTCTGATAAAATTAATAGCTAAAATGTTTTATTGATAACCATGCTAGTAGGTGAATCAGTATAACCACTTTAATAACTTAACTTCTATTTAAAACTACTATAATCAACCCTTGATGTAGAAATATTTCTGAATTACATATTTTAATAATAAGATGGGGGCGCCTGGGTGGCGCAGTCGGTTAAGCGTCTGACTTCAGCCAGGTCACGATCTCGCGGTCCGTGAGTTCGAGCCCTGCGTCAGGCTCTGGGCTGATGGCTCGGAGCCTGGAGCCTGTTTCCGATTCTGTGTCTCCCTCTCTCTCTGCCCCTCCCCCGTTCATGCTCTGTCTCTCTCTGTCCCAAAAATAAATAAAAACGTTGAAAAAAAAATTAAAAAAAAAAATAAGATGATAGGACCAGTTAATTGGAAAAACTTTACATAGTACTAGTATTTTTTTTTTTGTAACATAATAAAAGCTTATAGGAAAAGGCTTAAATAAGCTATGGAGATAGCCTGTGTTCTCTGTTTTACCAAAATTCTTTGAAATGTTCTGAACAATGTTGACAATGTAAAGCTAATTATATGATAGTAACTGTGATTTCTGTTTTGCAAGTGGGGATAACTAAATGTCAAAAATGTAATGCCTATGTTGCCCAAGTGACTGCAGGCTGACAGTCCAAATCATCTCAAAGCTGGTTGCTTTATACCTTTATACCATGTATATTCTTTAAAAACATGTCATCTCAAGGTAATTTTAGCACAAATTTCCTTCAACAGGATTAAAGTATGATTTAGTGTTCTTATGGTTTAGTGGCTTTCATAAAGATGTTGTCAAGGGTTTCCTATTTTGTTTGTTTTTGAAAAAGAGAGATCATGAATGGAGGCTTTAGCAGAAAATGACTCCCCATTTTTGAAAACGTACCCAGTCAGACATATTTTAAGTAATGGCTGCTAGGCAATTTTAAGAGGAAGATAATTCTTTCACTGTTCAACTTTATCATCAAAGAAAAAAGCTGTCCTGATGGTAAGCACACACGACCCTTTACAACAAGGTTGAACTGAGCAGAGGCAGACAATTAGACAAGTAATAGATTCATAAATTGTGAATATACAATCTAGGACTTCAAAAGCAATTGCGAAGAACAGAAATAATGAGATAGATGTGCATACTGGACAATCCCAGTAAAGCAACACTCTAAAAGTGCTAGGGATTAGTTTAGGATGGTCCTTTCTATCTGGGAAGGGAAAGGAAAGTCCAACTGAAACACTGTTCGGGTGGACTCTTGTGTGTAAATACCAGGGTCTATTAAGGCCCATGTTGGCGGTTAATAAAGCTTATGTTTCTAAGGTACATACACACGAAGAGAGAAGGTCAGGTGACCTTGTTGAACTATATTATTTGGTAAAAGGGCAGAAGCAGAGGCTATGAATCCAGCGCTTACCACACACAAATAAACTTTAAACAGCTGCAAATTAATGGTCTTTCATCAATCCTTAGGTGTTTTACTCAGTCATTAAAATGGATCAGCCTTTACTTCTCAACCCAAAAGAAGGTGGGGAGAATTAGTGTGATTTGTGATTCATGCATCATCCTCTAGCTTTCTGGAAGTTTTAATAATTTTTTTTTTATATCCCTAAGTGATATCTCTTGAAAGGGACTGTTTTTATTCATGGATTTGACTACAGCAATTGAAGATCAAACTTTAAAAAATATGGCTTGTGAGTCATATATTTGCAATCCAGGGCTACCAAATGTATTGCCTTGACATCACTTACCTATTTCTGAATTTGAACCAAATACATTCCATGACCTATACCGGGTACATTTTCATTTTTCCATTTTTCCAGTGTTCCTCTGAGTTTTACATCTGCTATAGTGTGGGCAGATGTATATTTGAGGTTATCTACATGCTTCAGAAGAGCCAAATATCTTCCGCATTAAATTGAAATTCTTTGAGACTGCTAGTGAGTCACTACATATGTTTGTGGGCAGCTGTTTTATGTGGCCAAATTTGAAGCGCTGACTTCAAGCTGGTGTATTCTACCATATGGAGAAATGGTTTCCAGCCAAAACATTTAATTAACAGTGAATCGAGATGACCTTGTCTTTGCTTTGCCACATGTAAGTGCTGAACACAGTGACAAAGTGAAGACAAGTGTACTTGCATACTAGACCGGGTCCCTGCCCCTTTCCATCTGGTCATGATAACACCAAATCCTATTTTTACCACCCTTTCTCGCTTCTTCTTATTGTACTCCATATGGAGACAGGCAATAGATACATGGAAAAATACACATATTTGGGAGCAAATAACACAATTTGATTGGCAATACTTGCCTCTTATATGACTAACCTGAGACATTCCCAAAAGCGGAACACAGAGAAATATGAAAACCATAAGCTTGATGTCCTAAGTGCAGGTGTTTCATGGTTATTTTTATTAATGCTTTCTAAAAGGTTGCATCCATTAGCATGGAAAATTCCATTGAGTTATAAAGCAATATAAAAAGAATGGAAGAGGGAATATATCCAAAACCTGTGCTACAATTGCCCATTTCTTGACATTTTTCTAGTTTTTAAGGAATAATCAAAAACATGATAAATAAAAAATGCAGAGGTTATGGGGCATCAAAAAGAACAAAACATCCATTATGATAAGAAGATCATTTCATGGAAGAAATCCCTAAAGTAATATCAAAAAAGGAAAGACTCTCATCATAGGTTACACTGAATAATATTCTCACAAAAAGAAAAGATCAGCCATAACAGCTAATACTGAAGGCAGAACATGCCTCAGTAATGAATCCCATGATACTTCCATGAACAAAAAGAACCAGGAAGAACAAATGTTGTCAATGCTAATAAAGAAAAAAGGATAGTTCAAAAAAGGAATGTCTCCTTAAATTAGCAGCATCGCTTCTTTTAGAAGGCAAGGTTAACAGAATTACCAATCAGATCTACATTGTCTGATATACTTCACATTTCATTAACCAATTTCCTCCCTTAGTCCAAGTTTTGAACAAAAAATAATTCTGGACATTATTATGATCAAAGAGAATTTATTGGACCTTAAAAATTGTTCTATCTCTTTACATCTGATTGTCAAATCTCCCTATACCTTTCATGATCAAGGAGACTGCGTGTGCAGTCACTGAAACAAAGCATCACAAGTTCTTACACCAATTCCATCTGTGTGTTGTTTTAAAAAAACAGTAGACATGTGATTTCCTGAATGTCATCATAACCGAATTAAAAGGTATTTAAAGCAGTCAATTGTTTTTGAATTACAGAATGACGAAGAATATTTGCCTGTCTTGCTTTCCTAATTTTCCCTAAAGTGAGCTGCGTGTTAGCATTGGGGAGGCATGTTCTGAGTAGATGATGACAGGTTTTTGGGTTTTTTTTTTTTCTAAGTTTTTTTGGATACTTGCAGGCAAACAATCTTTGAAGGCGAATTTTGTTTAAAAGCTCATTGTGGTTAAACAAATATTAATTACACAAAGATACACTCACAGAATTTGTAAAAGGCACATTTTCAAAGCAGTGATCAAAAATGACTGTTTGCTTCAATCACCCCATTCAGTTAGTGGGACTGGTGTTTCTCTCAGTGGGAGCTGCCATCGTAATGACACTTCACAGTAGGAACCCAGTTGGATGATGCAAAGTAGGATGGAAAAGAATGTCTTTATGTTCAGAAAGCATCCCAAATCAGAAAGATTCCAAGCTGTAGCAAAAGAGTCCCATGATTTATCTTCAGAGGCAAGCACTTTGTTAACTGAACAAGTTCTAACCAGATGTTAATTGAGCATAAAATTACAAAACTTGGCTAGCATCATGGCAGATTGTAAATCCACTGGGTAGAAGCTAGGTTGACCTCTGTGTCCTACATTGCACTGAGCATGATTTGAGTGGTCTATAAATACTGAGTAAATGCAACTGGGAAATATTTGGAGTTCAAAAATTACTCCTAAAAAGAAAATTCCATGTCTAGCCTTATATTTTCTCACCACTATTTTATTATTAGTAATTGTTACAATATTCTGCCATTTACAAAATGCTTTCAAGATGCACTAATACATCTAATCCTCACTTCAGTAATATAGGTCGGATGCCATTTCCCCTGTTTTATAGGTAAATAACATGAGACCTAGCAACCTTTAAACGAGAAATGTGCTATGTAATAGCAGAGTTACTATGTGAACCATACTCTTTGCTCAGAAATCTCTCTTAGGGAAATCTTTCTGAGATTGTCTCAATAGCCTTTAATCTAAGTCTATCAATAATTTCATATATACTCAATTAGAATTGGGCCAATATTAATGTCAACTAACCCACCTATTTATTGACTTGATCCCTGGAATAGTACTAGATTCTTTAAAAGAATAGATGTCTAGGGGCACCTGGGTGGCTCAGTCGGTTGAGTGATGACTTCGGCTCAGGTCATGATCTCATGGTTTGTGGGTTTGAGCCTCACGTCCGGCTCTGTGCTGACAGCTCAGAGACTGGAGCCTGCTTTGGATTCTCTGTGTGTGTCTCTTCTCTCTGATCCTCCCCCACTCATGCTCTGTGTCACTCTCTCTCAAAAATAAATACACATTAAAAAACTTTTTAAAGAATATAGGTATAGATCATTTTCCTAGCCATACATACATAGAGGCCCAGGACAGCAACAAAGATCCTACTAATATCCTTACTGAACCTTGTTCATCCTGTATGCATCTTACCACTTATTACAAATGTTGAGAGAGTATTCAATGCCCTCTGCCTCCAATTATCATCATCCCCTCTCTTCCAACTGCCTCCTTATTCTGCAATTTCAACCACCATCATTCTACTGAAATGGCTTCCTCAAGAACGTAAGTGACTTTGAATCAACAAGTTCAAACATCTAATCTTGGTTCCCATCTCTCTTGACCTTCCCACACCTTTAAGAATTCTTGTTGATTTTTTTTTGTTAATCCGGGTCCTCTGTAAAAAGTCTTCCTTCCCTATGATTCTATCCTCTACCTCGTGTTTTTGCATCTTTGCACCTATAAGTATAAACTCTCTCCTGATGCTGATGAAATGTTACTTCTAAGACAGATAACTGGCTTCAAATTCAGCAGACTAGAATCAAACTTGTCCTCTACACTGAAGACCCTCTTCTCTTCTGACTTGCCTATTTTGACAATAAGTTTATCATCATCCCAATATTCCATAAGTGAAGACTTTGTCTTTTTTCTCTTCTAGTTGCCGAGACCCACCAGTTCTTTCTTCATAATTTCTGTCCTCTCTTAAAACATAGTTTAGGTACATCTCTTTCAGATTATTATGCCAAAAGCACAACTTAGTGGCACACTCTTACTTAAAAGTATTCAGTGTGATCCTCTCCACCTCTCACCGCTGTTACCTACTAGGTAGAGTTCAGTCTGCTGACTTCTTCAGTCAGCCAAAGTTCTCATTATTCCACTTCATTCAAGACAGCCTCATAGAAAGAAGATATTTATACATTTTGGATGTGGTGCCCTTTGCATTTAGGACAGAATTCACAGCTTCCTCATGCTTAAATGCTTTAATCCCACACAGAATGGATTAACAAATCATCCTGAAAGACGAAGAACAAACTTCTATTTTTTTTCCAGGTGATCTCTCATTTTCCAAGTCAGAAATCCATCCCTTCCCAATAAAATCCTTTAACACTTGGTTGGTTGGTACCATTCATATATCATGGGTTTTCTTTCTCTTTTTTTCTTTTCTTTCTCTTTCTTTCTCTTTCATTCCTTCCTTCCTTCCTTCCTTCCTTCCTTCCTTCCTTCCTTCTGTTCTCTTTTTTCTTTTTCTTTCTTTCTTTCTGAATTTTGTGTCTATATAACTATACATCTATTAATCTATCTATTGGGTTATCTTTATATAGGCTATCAATTTTTCTGTCTATACATCATACCATCATTCTATCTACATCTACCTTTCTTTTATTAAAATACTGATTCCAGAATGTTATACACTTCTTAAAATGAAAAGGAATTTCCATTCACCCTCATTTTGACACACTTAAAGCACATCACATATAATAAATTCCTAATGTGATGCATAAGTAATTGAAAGCTAATAAAATTGTGTCAGGATCAAGAGAAAAAATACTCATAAACAATATTAAAGGAGACAGTTTTTTAAAACATATAAACACAAACTGCTCATCAAGGAGATCTGGATATTGAGGTCAGAAAACTTAGAATAATTCATCTTTAAAAGGTGAGGATCGTTTCCGATTCTGTGTCTCCCTCTCTCTCTGCCCCTCCCCCGTTCATGCTCTGTCTCTCTCTGTCCCAAAAATAAATAAACGTTGAAAAAAAAAAAGGTGAGGATCAATAACAAGTCTAGAGTTCAACAGGCCTCTGGGTGAACAGGGAAGAACAGCCAGAAATAGAACTCATGAGAAGGATCCAAGGGGCAAACAGGAAGCACGGACAGAGACACAAAGCAACATGACAGGATTTCAAGGTCAACCAGGGATCCAGTTCTCTGGACCACTACCATCTAGACACAAATTTTTCTTTTGTGACTCTTCCCTCTGCCTTCTGCTCTTGTATCTTGTCAGTATCATGATCCAGGAAGTCTCAAATAGCCAGGTTTCTTGCTGGCACCTGTTTTCTTATTTCTTCCATTAGCAGAATCTGGGCTGATGACAAATATATATGTGCAGGGTTTGGCGCCAATGCTGATTTATGAAGTAACAGCTACACATAAGGGACTGAGGACACTGTGACCACAGTCTAGAGCTGAGAGCAACAGGACTCTGAGAACACAAGTTATACGAAAGTTTAAATCAGTTAGCCACTGATTTATTTATTTTTAAATGGTTGAGCATACACCTAACACTGAGTGGGACTCAATGGTGCCAGATGAGTTAAGCATGGATCCTGCTCTCCAGGAGCAGGCAACATACTTGAGGGGACTGACAATAAACAAGTACATACAAAAATGTATGAGTAAATGTGTATAAATGCAGTGCTGGGAAGTACAACAAACAGGCGTGTGGAAACATCAAATAGGGGGGATAAGCTATTGGTTGATTAGAGAAGCCTCTGAGAAGGTGATATTTAAGCTGAGATAAAATAGGAAAAAACTATTTGATACAGAGGGAAGTTTATTCTAGTTAGAGAAAACATCATGAGCAAAAGTGGGAAAACTGGTTCAGTCAAGGACTTTATTTAGAGCAACTCACCTGCAGGATGGTGAGACAGAGAAGAATGGTTGGAGATAAGACACATAGGGAACATGCAAATTTCTGTAGCAATTGAGATGGACAATCACATAAACAATTAGAATGAGAGATAAAGGCCACAATACAATTTATATTTGTATACCAAAAAGAGGTGAAGCTGACCATCAGGAAAATTAACTTGAATTATAAGGATTCACAGTCTTTAATTGAAGCCATTACCCAACATTATAAACTCTGACTTAATATCTTACCATATTACACACTCTGACTGTATATTGTCACTGTCAGTCAATGGAAGTATCTTATTTTTGGTTTGAATAATGGTTTTCATTCTCCAAAACAAAACCTACACTCTCCTGATTCACCTCCAAAGCTTTCAGATAGGTCTAATTTTGAAGCCCACTCAGTCACTCTTTTACTACAAATTTCTCTCTCTGGGAATGACAATCAGTTGGCATCTCTGCCTCTGACACACATTCTGAATTCAGGGTCACAGAGATGTCATTTTTAACAACACGCTCTACCTCAGATGGAAATTCTGAGTGTCTGCTGGGTTAATTGCTTTCCAAAGAGAGACAAATGAAATGCTCCAATAATACTGAATGGCTGCAGATTCCTTTTTTTGTGGAGTATGTTCAGCTGCTCCTTTTGGGGTTGCTTTTCTTAGAGAACAAGAAATGCATTCCCTCTTTGAGACCATAGGAATGCCAATGAGGGCCCAGAAGCCAAATGCACACACTGGAATCCCACTGACCTACAAACTCCTCGTTCCTCCGGTCCCAGGAGACATCTTTTCCCCTTTTGCATGCCTGGGATCCGCCTGCAAGGAAGTCTTGAGCACCCTAGATTTTCGATACTCTTGGACGGCTGGTGAGCAATTGGCAAGCCTGATCTTCTGGCTAATAGCTCTCTTTTTCTGAGATCATTTTTCACTGTGAGTTGAGAGCTAGAGTACATGTAAGTGTCCAGAAAAATTATACTAAAAATTCCAGAAAGCTATTCATGCTGCATCTTTTAGAAAGCAGAAATCCAAAAATTTCACTGAAGATCATAAATTAAATGGGGGGCTTAAGTCAAACCATTATGCAGAAGCCAACAGCTAAAGTTCTCATTTTTAAACTTTACTCAGTATAAAAAATTCTCCCAAGAAAGAAATCATTTACAGTGCATTAAGTTTTGGAGAACTGGTATCTGTTATGGATTACAGTTTGGTGTTCTTTCTCAGTTTTTAATGGTAAGACAGAATAGGGTTTTATTCACCTTCTATATAATTTTTGCCTTTCACATGTACACACATACACACACACACACACACACACACACACACACACACACACACACACTCACATTACACCGAGGTCCAATTTCTATCCTAAACTTGTACTCAAACATGCCGTCCAGATATATTTGTGAAACAGCAGTGGAAGCACAAGAAATATAATAACTAAGCTTTCCTTTTTATTATTATTATTGTTTTTTGGCTGACATCTATTTGTTTTTCACATTAGAGGGATGGAAAGAAACTATAATGGGGGTTGAGGAGCATGGTGCCGTTTCCTGTGTCCAGCCCCAGGGAATTCTTCTCTGGATCCTTTTTTAAATTTAAATTAAATTTAATTTTTTTTTATTTGAGAGAGAGAGAGAGAGAGAGAGAGAGGGATAGCATGTGCATGGGGAAGAGGGGCAGAGAGAGAGAGAGAGAGAGAGAATTCCAAGCAGGCTTCATGCTCAGCATGGAACCCAACATGGGGCTTGGTCCCACAACTCTGGGATCATGACCTGAACCAAAACAGAGAGTCAGGTGCTCAAATGACTGAGCCACCCAAGGTCCCTTCTTCTCTGGTCCTAAGGAGAGACAGCCTTGTTCTCATCTAAGGTTCTCTGGGGCACAAGAACCGAACTACACTGCTTTGGTATTCAAGAGATAATGGAGGACAGAACACAGAGGACTGGAAAGAGAACGTCATTGCTCTTCAGCATGGTCACAGGCAGCAGCGAGGCTTTGCTGCTCTGCTCTGTGGATGACCCGCCCATTTCCCACAGCCCAACTCCAAAGTCTTCTGTGGCCATGAATGGCCCCCTGCAGAAGATGCAAATGATCTCTTGCATCTCTCTCTTAGAGGTCATTACCTTTCTTGCCTTCAGTTGGGTAACTCTAAGGTACATTTCACCCAGTTTCAGAGGATCTTCAGGGGCAGTGCACCCCTGTTGCCCACTCATCACAGTATCTAGCTGTAATATATACTCATGCACATTCATTACATGTACAATGATGCCTGCAGCCCTTTAAGGTACCTGTTAGTGATTTGCCTCCCTTTGCCTGTTTCACTTCAGCACTTTCTTATTATGCTTTCTGAGATCGGTGCCCAAATAAACTCCCTGTATCCATATTCTTGTCTTGGATCTTTTGGAGGAACCCAAAATGAGACAGTTATCTCAAAGTTCTCTTTGAAAGCATCAGACGGCAGCCCTGGCATAGATATCCTTTCTTAGAGATAGGGCATGATGGCAATGCCATGGTGGGCAGTGGGCATGAACCAGAGCTGTGCTGGGGTGGAATAAAAATAAGGAACAATTCACACATATATATAAAACTGTCTTTCGTTAGCTCTTACAATACTAAGGAGGAACACTAAAGGAAGGGAGGCCAACCTATGTTGTGAAGTTACAGCACCTCTCAGGAAAAGTGGTTTATTATCATCAGAATAAAAGGACCATAAGGGCTGGGATTTTGTTTAGTGCTGTGTATTCCAGCACCTAAAACACTGTCTGGCACATAGAAACTTTCCAATAAATTTATGCTGAATTAGTGAGCACACTTGACCACCTTAGAAGCTGAAGTGGATGAAGAGTGATTGAAATATACACATATATATTTACGTATATTGTATATAATTATACAATATATATATAATATACAACTATGTTTACACATAAATACACAAACTCTATACATTATCCACAAATAAATGTACAAACACACGCACGGACATTGTAGCCTGCAGCAACCCAACTTTCATTTTTAAGTGGTATTTAAATGTAACATATTCTACACCTGTGGCCTCTTCACTTGTCAGGCTGATTGAATCTAGAATCTAGACCTTTTAATCTACTAATAGATGTTGGGCACATTATGTGCATTTCTCTTAATTTGCAATTCTTTTTTTAAGTTTATTTATTTTGAGAGAGACAGAGAGAAAGAGAGACAGAGAGAGAGAGAGAGAGAGAGAGAGAGAGAGAGAGAGGCAGTGAGGGCAGGAGAGAGGCAGAGGGGGAGGGAGAGAAAAAGAATCCCAAGCAGGCCCCATGCTGTCAGCACGGAGCCCAATGTGGAGCTTGAACTCATGAACCATGAGATCAAGACCTGAGCCAAAACCAAGAGTCGGACGCTTAACCAGCTGAGCCACCCAGGCGCCCCTAATCTCCAATTCTTTGAAGGTTTTTAGATTTTATGTATTATGTAATGTGATAAAGGCCCACCGTGTCTTTTAATAATCTCCCATGTTTTTTTCTAGTACATTCTGCTTTTATTTCTTACCTTCACATTTTTTACCTAGCTAGAATGTTTCTTGTTGCAAAGAGTGAGGCATTGATCCACCTTCCATTCTTCTGAGGAGTGTCTGTTTAGTTCCAACAATGCCTTGCGAACAATTGAACTTACCCTACTGATTTCAAGGACTACCTTTTTACTGATTTTCATAAACTCCATTTGTATTTGAGCCTATTCCTGGGCCGTCTATTCTATTCCACTGAGTTTTACAATGAGTTTTAAAACAATTTATGTTGCCTTTTTAGACTGCACAAGTTAGGCAAGTATTATCATCTTGCTTCAGTTTTTCCAAGTTAAGGCTCAAGCTTATGAAGCTGCAGACAAAATGTTCTTGACTGCAGTTGACCGAGACAGAAGGCAGAGCAACAGTCTTTGGCAAGTCTGAGTATAACAGCCAGTCCACAAATCTTACTGCCACTTATCTCCTAGGAAATAACGCCACCCAAACTGAGACTCTTAAGTCCCTGAAAATTTTGAGGGGTTCCACTGAATGGCATCATCGAATTCAATCTTTCTCTGTGTATCTTACAACTCTGACTTTTAAGCTACTCCTCACCAAACCATCTGCAGTTATGGAGACTTTTCAGCCTCTGCCCTAAAATCTTCATTGTGGATTGGCTGTGAAGTAGGATAATCAGTCACTTCTTTTCAGAAAATCGACAAGGTCTTTTTATTTCTGGTAAATTTCTAAAATAAAACAGACCTACAAAGATCATATTTCCCCACTTTTTAAAAAACAAATACACAAAAGTTTATTCTTAGAATAATCATTTTGATAAGCACATGATATAGCAATTGTGTTGCAAACTGTATAAATGAAATCTTTCTGTTTCCAAATATTTCTGCTTCAATGTACATGAACTCTGATGTTCTTTGTAACTCTGATGTTATGAGAAATGTTTTCATCCATCTATGGCACATAAACTCACACAAACTCTAAGTTTACCTATATTACTAGTGCTTTAACACTATGGTTAGAAACCACACACACACACACACACACACACACACACACACACACTTAATGTTAATATAAATGTGCTCACATAATGTAATTTAGCTTATCTTTTTCTCTATCTCTTCTTATTGAACAAGAATTGCAGAGGGTTTTGTTTGTTTTATTTAGAGAGTATGAGCAGGGGAGAGGGGCAGAGAGACAGGGAGAGAGAGAATCCCAAACAGGCTCCATGCTCAGTGCAGAGCCCAATGTGGTGCTCTATCCCATGACCCTGGGATCACGACCTGAGCCAAAATCAAGAGTCCAACCCTCAACTGACTGAGCCACCCAGGCGCCCCAAGAATTTCAGCCTTAAAAAGACTTTGAAACCTATCTCTGTTGGCATCAGGGCTCCAAAATTTGCCACCAGGTTTCTTCTTGGCTACTTTTCTCCTCCGGTACTCTTCTCCTTGACCCTCCTTGTACAAGGTCTTTCTATACCCTCTCCCCCAAATCCCAGTTTGGAGAAAAACATGAGTAATTCTGTATGTCTGAAAAGCTTGTGGTGTAAAAATTTAAAGAAGTAAATGGGACTGTAGATGTTTTGGGGATTTAACATTTCTAATAAATTATCATGGACAGAGCTCAGTCATTTTTTTCTCCTTGCTTGGTGTACCTTCGGTAGCTGCCTACCGTCATGTAGACTGAAGAGAGGAATCTAATTCCGGCTGCTCCTGACAGCTGCTTTGTGTACCGCTGGGTCAAACGCACACAGGTGAACAAACAAAGAAATGTATAACTCTGTCTTATCATGAGAAGTCCAGATCACAAAAATAACCTGTGGCTTCAATTTAGAAAATCACGAGAGCATTAGGACCTGCAGACCTTACGACCTCTACCATTCTTATTGCCATCAGTTACGTTTTGTTAGTCACACGCTACCTTCCAAAGAGAGTCATATTTCCTCTCAGTGAGAAAGATCATTTCATTGTCATGCCTGTTCAGTCTTCCCTAGAGCAGGAAGTGGTATAATATGTGTGCCCAAGCTTTAATATACGATTTTATTTTTTTCTTTTTATGATTTCAACCTTGACCCCTGACTTGAGAGTCTGCTGTTCTAACCATTAGTGTTTCTCTAGATCTTAAAGCAGAAGCTACATGTCCAATACTTACATAAAATGACCTTGGTAAAATACACATGCCGCCATCTTAACAATTATTTTTATTTGACGTGATATAACCACACCAGCATCAAATCAGAACCCATACACCAATAAGTCGTTTTGTTCTTTGGCTGTCAGCAGCATGCTAAGAATGTTAAGGCACATCTCTAGCAAAACCAACCCAACGCTGAAGCTGCATTTAAAGTGAGTTCTTTCAGTGAGGCGAAAGAAAAAAAAAAAAAGACACCAGATATTAATGCCCTTCTTGGAAGATGAGTTCATCCTATCTAATATGCATTAGAAATAATCTACTCATTTGATGAAAGGTTTGCAAGGCATGAATAAAGGGCCAGGCTGCTTGTCTACAGCAGCAATTAACAGAATCACACAAAGCCCATTTCAGTGGCCTATTTTCTCAGGCCAGCCATCAGTGTAATTATCCACATTAGAGGAATTTTCTGAGCTCGAGGAGAGGTTCACAAGTCAAAGGGAGCTGAAGTTCACTCTGGGGAATTTAACTAACTGTTTGGTTTTAATAATTCCTCATCAAATAATCTCTAAGGTATCAAAAGAAATCATTCCCTCTGGTTCCTGTAAAGAATCATCAATTCTGGGTTGCAGTGGCATCAACGCAAAGTGATATCATGGATTTACTCCTGCATTTTGAGGAGCTTCTCTGAGGGGAATATGCAAATCATATCCTTGATAAAGAAGAAATAATTTTAGGTGTGTGCCCAAAGGTGAACTCTTTGCACACGTTTTCATAAAGAAGATATATACCAAAAAGGTAAACACACCAATTCGTAGGTTTGCAAATATTACAATAGCAACTCTTTCCCTCTCTTTCAGCTTTATGGTCTTTCTGTTACTGTGAAACACGTTGCTACTTAAAAATAGTAGCGCTGAGGGGCACCTGGGTGGCTCAGTCGGCCAAATGTCTGACTTCAGCTCAGGTCATGATCTCATGGTTCGTGAGTTCTCCCCTGTCAGCACAGAGCCACCTTCAGATCCTCGGTCCCCCTCTCTCTCTGCCCCTCCCCTGCTAGCACTCTCTCTCTCTCTTTCTCTCTCTCTCTCTCTCTCAAAAATAAACATTAAAAATAAATATTATAGCTGAAGGTGGGAAAGTCATTGTTTCATTCACAAAAGTCATGAATTAATGAATACACATACATGCATGCAAACACACACACTACACATATACACACATATCACTGACACATGGTATTTATATGAAGATATAGCACTCATGATATATATTTATATCTGTCTATTTATCCATCTGATTTCACAGAGGGATCCTTTAAAAAGAGATGGGAAATATCAGAAGATAGGGGCTAAGATTTATATACGTTCATATGTGTGTGTGCAAGTGTATGTATATGTGCAATTTTACTGTTGATATCA
>NW_024412430.1:1326384-1367082 GCF_014898765.1 Herpailurus yagouaroundi
GATAGGCTTTTCCCCAGGTATTTTAGATCAGCAATAGAAAAGCCTAAGAGGGAGAAAGATTTTTCATTGTTTCTATTATATGTATAATGGAATGAAATATACTTGTGGCCAATTTCAACAAAACTCAATTGGTATTTATGTAGGAGACACTGGCATGAAACTTGTCTGCTAACAATGCACAAAGTGAGGTCTCAGCCCAACAGTTTAAAGTCCTTCAAGTCCTGTGAAAACCTGATTCCCAGAGTAACCACACTTATATTTACTATGAGGAAAGGCAGCCCTGCTCTCCACCACACCTCTACCCCAGCTATATTTCAAGCATCACTGAGTTCTCACAGTATGAGAATTAATCAAAAGATTGAGAGTTTCTCAAATCTTTCTTTCCTATCTGCACGTTAGCCCAAAAGTACCCTTTGTAGGTGAAATAAAGGATAAGTTGGTGGTGATGAGGGAAGGGAAGATAATATCGGATACCCACATATTGCTGAAATTACTCTGGTTAACATATTTAAGAGATATGGGGCATAATGTAAGCTCCTGTACACAGTGAGTCAGTTATTTTAAGATGGAAATTGATCTCCTCTTTGATTATTGATGGTAATTTATGGTGAAAGATACCAAAATTCAGTCACAGACAAGGAAGTAGCCATTATGTAGTTCTAGAGAGTGGATGCTTTTCCAAAATGCTATTCCTAACGCAACTATTGTGTGCCTACAACAACAAACTAATACCACTGCCCCGTGAAAGAAAAGAAAAGAAAAGAAAAGAAAAGGAAAGGAAAGGAAAGGAAAGGAAAGGAAAGAAAGAAAGAAAGAAAGAAAGAAAGAAAGAAAGAAAGAAAGATTGATTCACGGAGAGACATGAGACTCAATTCTCCATGCCAAGTGAATAAACAACACTAAGATTGGCACATAGAAGTATTCTTGATTTCCAAAGCTCTGTGACTGAACCCTCAAATTTTGTTGTTACCATTCCCACAACCAGATTTACCTGATGGTCCATGAAACAATGCCATCTCTCTTTTATACAGCAACATCTGCGCTTAGATGAACACACACCCACACACACGTGCACCTGCACACACAAAAGTAATTGGAATGCACTTTGATTATTTCAGCTCCCCACGCCCAAGGTGGGTGATAACAGGACCAGTTCAATCATGATTATTAAAATGGACAAGAGAGGTGTGAGGCACATCACCTTGCTGGAGTCCAACCAGCCCCACAGTATCGATGAGCACGGTTTAATCTTTTTTTTTTTTTAAGTTTATTTAGTTATTTTTGAGAGAGAGAGAGACAGAAAGAGAGACAGAGAGAGAGGGGACAAAGTGAGAGAGAGAGCGAGAGCGGGAGAGACCCCCAGTGGGGGCGGGGCAGAGCGAGAAGGAGGGAGAATCCCAAGCAGACTCTGCACTGTCAGCGTGAAGCCTGACGCAGGGCTTGATCCCACGAACTGTGAGATGTGACCTGGGCCAAAATCAAGAGTCAGACGCGCTTAACCCAGGTGTCCTGAGCATGTTTCAATCTTAAAATGTTTTTCAGACCTATCAGAAAAAGGTTGTTTTGGAAAAATGTACTATGAATAATCATGTTATTTGAAAAGCTGTGGCCACTTTTCTTCAATTTATTTAAGAGCGAATTTGAGGGGCGCCTGGGTGGCTCAGTCGGTTAAGCGGCCGACTTCAGCTCAGGTCATGATCTCGCGGTCCGTGAGTTCGAGCCCCGCGTGGGGCTCTGGGCTGATGGCTCGGAGCCTGGAGCCTGCTTCCGATTCTGTGTCTCCCTCTCTCTCTGCCCCTCCCCCGTTCATGCTGTCTCTCTGTCTCAAAAATAAATAAAAAACGTTAAAAAAAGAAATAAAAGGGTATTATTTAAAAAAAAAAAAAAGAGCGAATTTGAGCTGGGCCTTGTGATTTAGGAAAATCAAAAAAAAAAAAAAATCAAGCAATAATTTCCAACTGTTTAACTGCATCACATGAGGCTCTTGGGGAGATACACCATATGCATCTGAAGGAGCTCAGGGGTGCCTGGGTGGCTCAGTCAGCTGTGCTTACAGCTCAGAGCCTGGCGCCTGCTTTGGATTCTGTGTCTCCCTCTCTCTGCCCCTCCCTTGCTTGCACTCTGTCCCTCTCTCTCCCTTGAAAATAAATAAACATTAAAAAAAAAAAAAGGAGCCAATAATACAGCTACAGTAAAACAGAGTAACAGAATGATCAATTCAAAGAGTATTAGAAATAGAAAAGCAATATAAAACATCTAGATCAACCTTTCACATCACAATATGGAAAGAGAGTGGCCAACATTGATTTCAGACATGTATAATCAGAATAGAACATTAAGTGTTATTGGAAAATATTATTTATAACTGCAGAGTTATGTTAAGATGCTAAGTATGAGTATACTAGCACAGAAACTAACTCTTAGGTACCTTGAAAGTCAGAATAAGAACAATTTTAAACAATAAATTGTGAGATGACTCAATGTGCAAGTATTGGTCAACAATTCTCTCATCAGGAAAGGTTAACTGTCATTTTCTTACAGATGTTTTACCACTGTCTACTTGGAAATCAATGGAAAGCAGGTGCTGGCAACCAGGAGTATGAGCAGGGGAAACACAGAAATTCCTTAAGAGGAAAAGGGAGGCCCCCCCAAAACAGATGTGCTTATAGCTGATGGCTGAGAGAACACTCATATGAGCTTTCAAGTTAATTACCAATCATGCTCAGTTCATCAAGAAGTTTTCTCTAGTGAAGCCTGGGATCCTTAAAATACATAGAGAGTTATGACCCCAAACTGTGTTCCTGTACCTCTGGCCTATGTTACTGGTATCTGGGCAATGGAAACACTAGCATATTTGCAAAAATGAACAGCAGTGACCCCAAAACTCCTATCTCATCATATTTAGCTATCTTCATTTAGAAATGTCACAGCTAGGGGTGCCTGGGTGGCTCAGTTGTTAAACCAACACTTGATTTTGGTTCAGGTCATGATCCCAGGGGTTGTGGGATTGAGCCCCCCATCAGGCATGGAGCCTGCTTGAGATTCGTTCTCTCTCTCTCTCTCTCTCTCTCTCTCTCTTTCTCCTTCTGCCCCTCTCCCTTGCTGGTACACTCTCTTTTTCTTTAAAAAAAAAAAAAAAAAAAGTCACAGCCAAATGTGATGGATGCACTAATCTTTACTACAGAAATTTGGATGGAAGAATTATCCATATATTTTTGCAACCAATGGTGTTCTTAACCAGAAGGTATAGCTTTCATCACGGGCTCTGTGTAATCATTTATAAAATAAAACGTAGTGTTCACTCGCATTGACAGATCTAGTGTTCACCAGATAATGTGTTTAGACAAACCTTACATTTCTTACCAGAAAATTATCACTTTCATCAAAGCCTAAGATGTTTTTAATCGGATACAGAAATTGGAATAATACATTTGCTAATTGTTCCTCCATTATGTATCTAAAAACTGCTTTATCTGTGTCTAATACAATAACACAGAAAATTTCTGATTTACCTAGAATTCAGTCAAATCTTTTCTTATAATAATCTGACTTTCTAGACATCTTTTATTATAAAAATGAAGCAAATAAAAACGTGTGACCTTTTGCCATTATAAGTCTTGAATTACACACCACAACATGAAATGAGGATAGCTGCATTGTAGAAAGGAAATTACATCCCCTTACCTATACTTACTATTTTTTTTACAGGGACTGTCTATTTGCGTGAGAAAAGCAGGGAGGGGGGAATGCAAATCATAGTATTGATTTTAAAACAAATCATTAAACTTGTCTTAAGGGAGAGTTTGTAACAAAACATTTATAGATGCCAAATTTCCAACAAAATTCCTAAGTATATTCTGGTCTAAATAATTTTTCGGAGATTAAAAATATTTGGCATGGCCAAACCAATCCCCAACAATCTCTGAGACCCCACTGAATATATGGAAAAAAAAAAAAAAGGAAAACGAACATCACTCACCTCAAAGGACTTAAGAGGATGGCGAATCCTGGTGTCTGCACATTGATTCTTACCTCTCCTGTCCAGAGAACGTACTCCCCAGAGAGCCCCAGAATTCCCCAAACACAGATCTTTAGACATCATTGGCAATTATTAGGAATTTTTGTGTGAGATGAAAGATATTTGCAATCCTTGATTTAAATCACTTCACTATGCCATGGGGAATAACCAGATTAAGAACTAACTTTTAAATATACTGTTTTGAAAACCAGAATCAAAATATTCCACAGAGTCTGGCAAGACTTACCAGTAACCTGAGCAAACTATGAGGTCCCTTTCAACTTTAAATCTGTTATTTATGCATTGTTTGCTTGATTTAAGTGTCTGGGGACTTGGGAGGGTGAGTAGCAAGGACTATCACACCTGGATCACCTGCTGGGCTGGTTTTTTACACTCTGAACACTTTACACAGTTTGTTTTATTGCATAAAATAATCCGACTAATACCCTTAAAAAACTGAATCAGTACATTCCTACAAAGTTTCCGGAAACCAAGGTGGTAACATGCGTCATGAACCCTAACACAGTCACATCCTTTGGTTGAATAGCCCCACTTTTAGGATTCTTTTAACACACATCTTGGGTGTGTGTATGTGGCAGGGGGGGGGGCAGTGATGAGGGAGCAAAAGGTGAGCTGAGGGCAAAGCACAAACTAACACCCCACAGCCACCTACCCAGGTGGGATATGGGAGACAATCCTCAGGCCCTCCTGGCTGCCCAAGAACTAAGGAAAGGGAAAAACAAGTGGTTAACCAATGGAGATCATAGTCATGCTGGACAGGAGTCTCCATCAGTTCGCAACTGTCTTAAGGACTTACAAGGAAAAGAAGCAATCTTATCAATAGCCAAACCTCCAGAAACCCATAGACTCAGTTTCCTGGAATGCTAACATCACCCTCCTCTCCATAGGACAGAAAATTTTATAGAATCAGTCACCCCTCACACCTATAATGCAGCTCTTTCTGCCCACGGGTCCTGTCCCTGTGCTTTAATAAAACCACCTTTTTGCACCAAAAACATTTCAAGAATTTTCCTGGTCATTGGATCCAAACACCAATATTTCAATCTACATTAGGGGGACACTAAGTTCATTTTAGACTGGTTAAGAGTGATTTCCCTTTGAATCACTGAAAAACTGATATCAAGTAGATACGTATTCAGAAAAGAACTTTGGTCTAAAGGAGAGGAATGTGAGTCATCTACGTACAGGTAGTAATTGAAGATGTAGGCTGGAGCGAGGTTTCAGAAAAGAGACTATTAAATAAGAGGAGGAGAGCCTAGAACTGAGCCATCAGGAATTCCAACATTAAATGCCAGTTAGAAGAATATAGTTTTTCATGTGGGACAAAGAGATTATAGCTAGAGCGGTTGGGAAAAAAACAGAGGTGCATTTTCTGAATGACAAGGGAAGAAACGGGCTCTTTAGCAAAAAGAGCTACTACTTAGCAAACATGATGAAGATAAATAAAACTAGACAGTGGCTTTACCAAAATACAGCTCTTTCAGTGGAATTCAGAAGAGACAGTCGGCTAGTCAGTAGCTAGAGATGGACTAGTGGTTGAGGTGAGAACTTTGAGTTTTTGCTTTGTATTTATTTTTGGTGGAAAGACTGAGGCAGATCTCAGAAACCACTGGGAAGGGCATATTTGAGAGAGAACGTCTGAAACTTCAAAAGAGAAAAGCAACTGAAAAAGAAAAGGTAGGAGGTAGGCAGTAGGAGAGGACAGGATGTAAGCAGAGGGATGTAAAAGTGGAGGCTTCCACGGGTGACGCAGCCGCTCCTGTGCTAAACAGGACAGTATATTAGTCAGCGTTCTCCAGAGAAACAGAACAATAGGATAGAGAGAGATAAGTAAGAGGAGGTGGATGGGCATTGGGTCACGTGGTTACGGAGGCTAAGTATGCAACAATATGCCCTCTATAACCTGGAGAAGCAGGAAAGCAGGTAGTATACTTCAGTCTTGAGTCTGAAGGCCTGAGAACCAGGAGCTCCAATGTCTGAACGCAGAAGAAAATGGACATCCCAGCTCAAGAAGAGAGAGAATTTGCCCTCCCTCTGACTTGTTCTACTTGTGCCTTCATCTACTGGCTGATACCCACGCATTTGGTGAGGGGGATCTTCTTTATTCAGTCTACTGATTCGAATGCTAATCTCTTCCAGAAACATCCTCACAGACACTCCAAGAAATAATGTTTTACCAGCTCTCTGGGTCTCCTTTAAACTACTCAAGTTAACACATACAACTAACCATCACAGACAGTAAAATGAATACAGTTCACGTTTGGTATTGGCAAATGCAGCAGTTCCTATCTCCTGGCATCTACTAAAAATATACGTATGAATCAATAGGGACAAATAAAAGGATGTCCAATGCAGTATTTTTTATAAAAAGTGGAAATTTTGAAATTACAGAACAATCATAAAATGGTTAAACAAAATTAATGATTCAATTATGTTGAAAAGCTATACAGCTATGTTTAGAAATAGTTTTCAAAACTATTTAATGTCACTAAAAATCACTGATATTCACTGAAATAAGCAAGATGCAAAACTGTTATCTTCCAATGTGTCTCTCTGTATGTGTGTGTGCATATTTACAAAGGCTATGGTGTTTTATTATATCAAATAATACTCCTTATCTAAGGAAGGTGTGGCTTGGGTAATTTTTATTTTTTTCTTTGTATTTTTCAATTCTTAAGCAATGAACATATTTTTTCTTTAGAATCAAGAACATATATGTCTTAAAAAACAAAATTGGTATCTGAATCCCAAAAACCAACCAAACAAGTCTAGTATCACTTAAGTTTAGATAAGTGTGAAAAAAGGCAAATTAAAAGTTGGAAGGGACTCAGCAAATATAATTAATTTTTTTCTGAAGGAATTGTCCAGTTGGTCTTTAAATGTTCTTTCTGATGAGAAAAACTCTCTAAGGGCCTGATATATGAGGAAGCCATTTTAGAATTCTTTCTAAGCACGAATGTACAAAAACTCTGTTCAAAGCAAAAGGCTGATGGATGGCCCACCACGCATGCATTGTACATCTGCTTTGTGAATGCGTAGCCTAAAGGAAAACCATCTTGTCCTTAAGACATCGATCGATGCTTCTATTCCCTGCATTTCTTCATGGTAAAACTCGTGATTCTTGCCTACATGCTAATCTATAATCTTTTCAGCTTTTATAAGATGTAAAAAAGTATATAATCCTGTAAAAACTGATCGTTCTCCAGAGCCCTTTCTTCCCTGTGAAGAAATGTTTCCCAGGCAGCTGTCCTAATGTAGGCTTGAATACAACTCTTTCTTAATTTTAGAGATTCTAAAAGGTTTGTTCATTTTGTGTCAACATTTCCAGCTCATCCCTGGCATGGTTCAGGGGCAGCTGTTGCTAAATGCAAATTAATGCACACTTACATTTAAAATGATGGTTTCAGATTTCATTTTACATATCTGTGGTAGGACCACTTCCTGACTTGGCTCAAATTATTTCTTTGGGCAAACAAGACTACTGTCTTCATTGTACTGACCTGAGGACAATCCAACTCTCCAACACATCATTTTGTAAAATCATTCTGCTTGAAAATATAATAATATAATAAATACCTTTCTATTTATGCTAGGTTTCTTAGTCCCAATATACATTTTTGGCTCAAGCTTTGAGCTTCTTTAAGGCTCTGCATTTTATTTCTGCTTACCCTCTTTGAGAAAAACCAGGTTCACAGATCAAGATTATTTGTAGAAAAAAAAAAAGAGGGGAAGAAGAACAATTATTAATGATACAAGAAGTCCTACATAAAATTAATGGCAAGCAGCTTGTGGTTTTCTCAGAAGCTAAAGGCATTTTATTATCTAATTAAGGCATCATCTGGGCAACAGAGTAACAGGAATGCCCCATTCTACTATGAAGCCATTGAATTCAATTTATGTCAATATAAACATTACAATGAGAATCTAGAGGAAACATAATTTAGTTTAAGAGAAAACTTCTAAAGCAAGATAGATAAATTCTAAATTCTAAATTCCTGATTCTGCAAATAATTAACAGTGTGACAATAGGCACTTAGCATGTGGAGACCCTTCTTCGAGCCTATGTAAAATAGAAGTGGCAATCTCTATTTTACTTATTTTACATTGCATCACAGAACTATTGTGAAGCTAAAATAGCACGTGTGCAAATATATGGAAGAAGAGGAATTATTAAACAAATACACTGAATAATCAGAGTCACACACACACACACACACACACACACACACAATCACAGTATTTCCAATGAACTGTAGCATTTCAACACCAACTCACTGTATATTTTTATACATCTTTTATTTACTAACTTTTCTGTGTCAGAGTTTCTAAAACCATTCCATGTCCTGCAAGATGTTCCATGAAAAAAAAAGGGATCTTGTCTAGAAGTTCATGAAATAGTAGTACACCCTATTCCTCATTAGAGATTTACAAAGCACACTAGCATATTAAAGCTATGAGAAGCCCTATAGTTAAAAAGGGTGGGCGGATTTAATTTTGAGTATCCTAGAGTTTCCAAGTTTCTTTGATTTTGGAAGAATTATGTTTTTTAAATGCGTTCTCTATCCAATAACATCTCATTTGACATCAAATTACTAGGGTCTCATAAAACAGCTTAGGAAACACATGTCTATGTTATTTTTGTCATCCTCACTTATCATTTTCTGTGTGTGTGTATGAATGTGTGTATGATATAAACATATTTATATGATTCTACACATATAAAGTTTGTTATTTTTCTTGTCGAACCACACTCCCCAATACAGTAGGCAGTAGTCTCTGGAAATATGGCAATTCTCAATGAAATGTGCTTGAAGTGTAAAATACACACCAGATTTTGAAGAGTTGTTAAAAAAAATTGAAAATACTCAATAACATTGTGCAAATTACATGCTGAAATGATAATATTTTGGATTTATTGAGTTATATGCATTATATTACTTAAATTAATTTACCCAATTCTTTTTTTTTTTAGAAAATTTAACATAATATATATATGGCTCATGTATTTTTATTTCTATTGGACATCACTGCTATAAAATGTTAGAAACTTTGAAAACCCTAACAAAATATAAAAAAGAGAATTATCACTTATAATTTCATCTCCTAAGGACACTTTCATAATCCAATTTCCAATGATTAGTTTTCTATGCTTATGTTATGAGAATTAGGACTAAAATACCCACAGATGATAGACAGAGAGGTAGGTAGGTAGGTAGGTAGATAGATAGATAGATATCCACCAAAACCATCTTTCTTTACTTTATTCTAAGGGCTGTCCATGATGTTGGGATACTGAGTTTGACTTCTTTTCCTCTTCTTCCTGGTAAGCATAAAGCCCAGAATACAATTAAATGACTTCAGGATGCAAAATCACCTAGAAAATATGCACTGTGTAATAAGCATCAAGTCCAAGGATTTCACCAGGATGTGTCTGAAGTTAAGTCTGGTTTCAGAGCCTTCTGGTGACCTTGTGAGACAGGCAGAGGGGAAGGCAATCTAGGCTTGAACATAAACAGGCCCACCCGGGGAAGAATTCTTCTTCATCAGATTTGCCTTTAGTCTAAAAAAAGAAACCACATATAAACTAAACCCCAGCTTGCCACTGCCATTTATTTAACGAAGTTTTAGAAAAGCAGAAACTTCACTATAGTCAGTGATTTATTGCCCAGGGGAGTTCAAGGAAACTCCCTTATGTGAGCTATTCATTTTCTTGTTCTGAACATCCCAAATCATCTCAGCAGGAGGGGACGTGTGTCCCTGACCTTGGCCGCTTTCTCTGGTTTGCGTTTTCATTTGCTAAATAGGTCACAGCACATTGTTTATTCTGGCCCACAGCTCCAGCAACGCAGTGGGATTCCCTTTCCTCAGCCTTGCCCTCTGCTATTCTCTCCTTCAAACCCCCACCCTCTGGGACTTGCATAAGCACTCAAGCAACTTAAATCGTGCTTGAGTCAACATGAACAACCAGTTCAGTGGTTTCAACGGGAACGAGATAGTCTATGATTCTATTCAGTCTACCAGACAGGCAAATGAAAACAGTCATGTTTGAAGTTTGCCATTGCAAAGATTAAAAAACCAGCTTGAGTGGACTTCCACTTTCTAAGTACACATAATGTTTTAAGTGGACATAGCTTTTGTTCTCTTTAGCATTAGTTTTATAGATTCTGCCTTCTTCCAATTTTCCTTCTTTTTCTTTTCCTTTCAATTTTTCTGCCTGTTACATATCCTCCCTACCCGGAGCCAGCAACAGTATCAAAATGCTACTTTGTTTTCATAAGGTTTCTGATCAAAAGATTACAAAGTATTTTGTGGGTGACTGAGTCTTATACCCCATCCTGTGAGGCAAGAAAAGAACAAAAGAGTAATATATACACTGAAAGACTCTCAAAAGAAAATATAAAAAAGGAAATGCATTCTTTTCACTCCAATTTTGCATCTTTTCTATTCAACTTGCTTTTGTTCTTATTTAAAAATTTTCATTTCTCCAATCTCTTTTTGCACAGTTGAATTTTCCCCTCTTCCTGCCTTCTCTGAGCATGTTTTATATTTCTATTTTATCTCCTCTTACTGTATCAATTATACTTCTTTAAAAACAAACTTTAGTGGTTATGCTGGAGTTTGCAATATATGTATTTTTAACTAATCTAAGCCCATCTTCAAATTGACACTATAAATGCTTCAGGTAGAGTGCAGGTGTTTTAAACAGAGTAACTTCATTCTTCTTACCATCTGATACATCGTTGCTATTACTCTGAACAGGTATATTTAGGTCCATTAAGAAAAACATTGTATTTTATCTTCATTTATTTCTTCTCCAATGCTCCTTTTGCTTTATGTAGATCTGAGTTTCTGATCCATATCACTTTTCTTCTCTCTGAAGAACTTTGAACATTTCTCACAGGGCAAGTCTGCTGATGAATTCCCTCAAAATTTTTGTTAGAGAAAATCTTTATTCCTGCTTTATTTTTGAAGGATACTTTCTGTGGATAAAGAACTCAAGGTGAGCAGTTTTTTTTTCTTTCAACATTCTAAATATGTCACTCTATTCTCTTCCTGCTTGCAAGGTTTCTGACTAGAAATCCCTATAGTTTTTCTCCTTTTTTCTCTTGAAGGGTAGCAGAATATGCCACCCCAAAACACGCCACTTTGTCACAGGATTATTTGCAGCTGATGGTAACTGAGAAGAAACAGACACAAGAAAAGCTCTCTGCCCTCCTCCAATTGCCTAAAAGCAGGACATAAATTTGTAAAGGTGCCCCCCCCCCTTATCTCTACCAGGAAAGACAGAAGCTAATCATCAAAGGCAACTAACAACCCAGAGATTTCAGCAGAGGAATCCACATAACATACTAACTAGTCTTTGTCTATCATTAGTTTCCCTATACATTTACCCTCTCACAACATGTTGCCTTAGATACTCAAAGTTCTTTTCCTTTGTCTTGCCATTTCTCTACAAATTTGGGGATTTTTGGTAAGATGCTATATAAACGCAAATTCTAACCACCTCTTTGAGTTACTAATCACTGAGTACTCCCACGTATGTGAGCCATGTACATATTAATACACATCTTTGTCTCTCACTAATCTTTTGTCAATCTATTTTTTTAATATGAAATTTATTGTCAAATTGGTTTCCATACAACACTCAGTGCTCATCCCAACAGGTGCCCTCCTTAATACCCATCACCCACCCACCTCTCCCTCCCACCCCCCATCAACCCTCAGTTTGTTCTCAGTTTTCAAGAGTCTCTTATGTTTTGGCTCCCTCCCTCTCTAACCTTTTTTTTTTTTTCCGTCCCCTCCCCCATGGTCTTCTGTTAAGTTTCTCAGGATCCACATAAGAGTGGATCATATGGTATTTGTCATATGTGAAAACATATGGTATTTGTCTTTCTTTGTATGACTTATTTCACTTAGCATAACACTCTCCGGTTCCATCCATGTTGCTACAAAAGGCCAGATTTCATTCTTCTCATTGCCACGTAGTACTCCATTGTGTACATAAACCACAATTTCTTTATCCATTCATCAGTTGATGGACATTTAGGCTTTTCCCACAATTTGGCTATTGTTGATAGTGCTGCTATAAACATTGGGGTACAAGTGCCCCTATGCATCAGCACTCCTGTACCTCTTGGGTAAATTCCTAGCAGTGCTACTGCTGGGTCATAGAGTAGGGTAGATCTATATTTAATTTTTTGAGGAAACTCCACACTGTTTTCCAGAGCGGCTGCACCAGTTTGCATTCCCACCAACAGTGCAAGAGGGTTCCCATTTCTCCACATCCTCGCCAGCATCCATTTTTGCTTTTAATTCCCTTGCCTTTGGGGATGTGTCAAGTAAGAAATTGTTGAGGCTGAGGTCAGAGTGGTCTTTTTTCCTGCTTTCTCCTCTAGGGTTTTGATGGTTTCCTGTCTCACATTCAGGTCCTTTATCCATTTTGAGTTTATTTTTGTGAATGGTCTAGTTTCAGACCAGAGTGGTCTAGTGTCTAGTTTCAGACACCAAAGTTGTCTAGTTTCATTCTTCTGCATGTTGCTGGCCAGTTCTCCCAGCACCATTTGTTAAAGCGACTGTCTTTTTTCCATTGGATGTTCTTTCCTGCTTTGTCAAAGATGAGTTGGCCATACTTTTGTGGGCCTAATTCTGGGGTTTCTATTCTATTCCATTGGACTATGTGTCTGTTTTTGTGCCAATACCATGCTGTCTTGATGATTACAGCTTTGTAGTAGAGGCTAAAGTCTGGGATTGTGATGCCTCCTGCTTTGGTTCTCCTTCAAAATTACTTTGGCTATTTGGGGTCTTTTGTGACTCCACACAAATTTTAGAATTGCTTGTTCTAGCTTCGAGAAGAATGCTGGTGCAATTTTGATTGGGATTGCATTGAATGTGTAGATAGCTTTGGGTAGTATTGACATTTTAACAATATTTATTCTTCCAATCCATGAGCACAGAATGTTTTTCCATTTCTTTATATCTTCTTCAATTTCCTTCATAAGCTTTCTATAATTTTCAGCATACAGATCTTTTACATCTTTGGTTAGGTTTATTCCTAGGTATTTTATGCTTCTTGGTGCAATTGTGAATGGGATCAGTTTCTTTATTTGTCTTTCTGTTGCTTCATTATTAGTGTATAAGAATGTAACTGATTTCTGTACATTGATTTTGTATCCTGCGAAATCTATTTTTTAAAGATCTTATTTTTAAGTAACCTCTCCACCCATTGTGGGACTGGAACTCACAACCCTGAGATCAAGAGTCGCATGCTCTACCCTCTGAGCTAATTAGGTGCCCCTTGTCAGTCTGTTAATCAGGGACTCAGACAATGAATGACCCAGGATAGGTAGAGGGAAAACAGTTTTTCCTCCTGTGTGCTATACAGATAAAGTGTTCCCCCCTTTGGCTTCTATCAAGATTATTTCTTTGTTTTTAATTTTCAGCAGTTTAAATATGAAATGACTAGGCATGTAGGGTTATTTCCCATTTTATTTTTATTTTATTTATTATCTTTTTTATCCTGCTTAGTGTTGTCTGAGTTTCCAGTATCTATGGTGTGGTGTCTTTCATTATTTTTGGAAATATTTCAGCCATTTTTACTTCAAATATTTCCTCTCTCTTGTCCTTCTAGTATTCCGAGTGTATTACACTCATATCTCAGTTTGGAAAATTCCTACTGACAAATCTTCAACCTCACTGATTCCTTCCTTGACTATGTGAAGTCTAATGATGAGGCCATCAAAGGCATTCTTCATTTCTATAACTGTATTTTTATTTCTAGCATTTCCTCGGATTCTTTCTTAGAGTGTTCATTTCTCTGTATCATTCACCACTTCTAATTTTTCCATTAGAAATCTTACCACATTAATCAGTTGTTTTAAATTCCCTGGTAATTCCAATATTGGTATCATCTCTGAGTCTTTTCCTGACGCTTGCTTTGTCTCCTTACACTGTTTTTGTTTGTTTGGTCTGTTTTGCCCTTTGGTATGTCTTGTAATTATTTATTGAAACCAGATATGCTGGGTCAAGTAATATGAGCTGAGGTAAATGAGCCTTTAGTGTTGAGAATTTATGCTAATCTGGCCAGAAGTTGGGCTGTGTTTAACATTTGCTGTAGTTGTAGCTGCTCAAGGCTCCAACATTGGTGTCCTTGGTTTTGTCTCCCAGTTATAGACCTTGGGCTTCCCTGAGAACTTTCCCTCGGAGGCAGTGTATATACCCCGCAGCTCTTTCAGCTGTAATCCACAGTTATTACATTGAAGCCTGTTAGTGTGCTACTAAGGTGAGAGGGTGAGGGGTTATTCTTTAACCTTTCGATTGCATCTCAATCTTTCATTAGGTCTGTGTCTCTGGGCTGTGACCTTCACAGGTGTATACCCAATGATACAAGCTTTTTGTTTTGTTTTGTTTTGTTTTGTTTTGTTTTGTGTTAACCTCCATCCCTCACTCTTCTCTGGCTGCAGTGTTTCTCTGACTCCTGTTGACTATGAGCCTCTCTCCTTAGGCGAGAAAGAGGTGTAGAAGGGGTTGGAGTGGAGGAAGGCCCTTAACCCCCACTCTGTTGAGCTCCGACAAAGTCTTTGTCTTGAAGAGTGGGCCTTTGCTATGGAAAAATCTCTGGGTGTATCTGATAATGGTTAATCTTCCCCTCTGCTGCCAGAGCCAGGAGAGGATATTCCTCTGATCTTCATTCACCGGGAGGACCTGGTGGACTTCCCAGAAGCAGCGCCCACAAAAGTGGGGGGATCTCCAAAGACTGCAGCCACCAGAGTTTCTCACCTTTGTGTTAGTCCATACTCAGCCTCCAGTGAGTTTTCAAGATTATTATTTAAGTGTTATAGTTCCGGCACTTCTGCTCTAGATCAGCAGATCTCCCCTGTGACTTTCTAGAGTTGTCTGTTTCTCTAGATTCTGGACTGGTAGTTTATCCTACAAACTTAGTTCTCCTATGGGTCCAAAAAAAGTAAGTCAGTTTGTCCACCTTTGTCTTGTAAGGACAAAATGACAACTTACAAGCTTTTTGCATGTCACGGCTGAAACTGGACATATCCTCATAACTGAAATTTCCCTTCTTATTTGTAAGAAGTTTACCCTTAAAAGGATGCCTCAAAGTGCTTGATCACAGATGAGTTTGGGCATTACTACCTCCCAGTAACGTCAATCATCTGTCAAGTGTCTCTCCTACACTATATCTTCATTTATTTATTTTTTTCCCATGTAGCAAATATTTATTATGGGCTTGTGGGAATGGGCTAACCCTGGGTCCTCTCTCCTTGGTACATACATAAAATCCTCTGATACTAACCTTCCAAATTAGTCTATAAAAGGGGGTCTATATTAAATTTCATAATCAAAATATTTTTCTAAGCAATGATAGGACTCTGTCTGAACTCAATAGCTATCCATTGACTAACAAATCAAAGAAGACATTAGACATCATTGTATCTGAGTTCTGAATTGCCTTGCCGTAGAATAGGTAATGGACTATCAAGAAACTTTGGTGAGAAGCTTATTTTTAGATTTTGGAGTGGCAGAGGAAATCCTATTAAACTTTGAATTATCACTGGAAATGCAAATTCAGCTGAATAAAAACAGTACTTGGCTCTGCCTCCTGAGGTTACCGATTTCCAATTAACAAAAGTGAACATTTCTCCTTTAGATTAAAATCAAGGAGTGGTGCCTGGATGGCTCCAATGGTTCAGCACTGGCTCTTGATTTTGGCTCAGGTCATGATCTCCTGGTTCTTGGGTACAAGCCCTATACCTGTCTCTGCCCTAGTGGAGCAGAGCCTGCTTGGGATTCTCTCTCCGCCCCTCTCCCGTGTGCTTATGCATGCACACACACAGATCTCTCTCAAAAATAAATAGGCAAACTGTAAAAAACAAAACAAAACAAAACAAAAAAACAAGAAAAACCCCTCCATCCAAGATGCAGTTATTGGATACAAGAAAGAGAAAAAACAAAGGTATTTCCCTCTTTACACAAGAACAATGAATTCATTCCGATATCAAATATGTTATGATTCTACTGTGATCTGATGCTTTATTGTATTTAGAGATCAAACTACCATTTAGTCTTGGTAGATAAAGTAAATGCGTATGTTCTAGGGCTGTGAATAGTAGGGTGTGTGTGTGTGTGTGTGTGTGTGTGTGTGTGTGTATTCCATCTATTCAACAAAAAATTGCTAAGCATTTGATAAAATGTTAGAGATTTAAAGATACTAATTTTTATGATCTCTTATGGATAAACTATATTTACTCTTTAAAAAAGGATTATAGGAAAGTAAAATCTCTACTTACTTTTTATATAAGACCACGGAAATCAAATTCTCAACTACAAACTACTTCTGTTTTGCTATAAAGGTGTATGCTTGCCTGGCCTTAGATTGGCAGGCCAGGAAATCAAGGTGTAGTTTTTTTTCCTCTAACTTACTTCATTGATGCCACCTGCAAAAATTTGGAGGGAGTACTTTTTGAATTAGTTTTGTCTCAGTAACCCTCAAAAATGCTTTAGGGTATGGTAGGTTGTATGGAGAACACAACTGTCAAATGTTCAAGCAACTCTTGTTGATTTAAGTGTAATTGATCAGGAGCACTATATGAAAGAGCGTGGTACAAAAGACAAATAAAAGGCCTCAGGCTATTCCATGTATTGTTTGTGGCTTATTGTACAAAGCAGAGAAAGTCTCCTGCACTCACCAAACCACAGCCCCCCACTGTTCTGTCCTTTTAGTATAAATGAAAGATAGCTAGTTTCTTGATAGGAACATTCTATCCTTAAGGGGGTATTTAAATGGTCTCTGGAGTATGGAATTATTCTGTGGCAGCTTTGACCTCTAATCACCAGGTTCTTTGTAACCAAGAGTCTTTTGTGGACTAGGACTCTAATAATTGTTTCATTTATATTTAGCATCTCAAAATTCAAAGGACTGCATGAATAACAAAAGGGTAAGTGATTTCACGAAGGATTTTAGTATGGATAAAATTAGTAAACTATAAAAATTCGAATCATTAGTAAAGTCTTTTCTTTCTGGAGGACTGTACTTGGAAATTCATGTAAGCATGTACAGTGTGCATATGTGTTTTTTTCACTTACCACCATACGTTTGTACATATGTGTGGTACATGTGTGCGTTTGTACATACTCTTCTGCTAAACATACGTGATGTCAGGTTTGCTACAACAGGAAGTAACGGTTTCTTCCAACAATTGTGTGCTTGCAGGGTTAACTCAGGAAGGTTATTGCCCAACAACCACATAGCAGTCATATCTCATCACCTTCAGCAGGAATAATTTATAGTTTAATCTTACATGCAGGCATATTAAATTAGTATTACTCATCAGAACCCGCTTATTAATAAAACAAGCTGAATTAGCCACTGGAGAATCATATTTGGAAATTCAATGACAATTTTACATTTTTAATAAAGGCTCAGAAATATTATTGCAGAGCAGGTGGTAGAGAGAACTGTGGTCAAATTTGACATTCATTAATAATGGAAGTGTGGAACGTGACAGAGGTGAAAATTGATATTGATTTCTTTCCTCTAATATTTGGAGGAGTTCTAAAAGGTAAATAAAATGAGATAACAAGACATATCAAGTCTCACTGATTTCTTTGATCACCTCCTCCCCACATGAGAACACATATCACTCCTTCGCCTACCATGTTTTGAATAATTCAGTGCCCATAGTCTTTCCAGTTCAATGCATTATAAAACACACTCAAGCTGAGTTTCAATCATATTAGACTGAAAGCTGAATTTTTTATGAAGGATTATTTAAAACAAAATGCGTCTTGAGCCCAACAGCCTTTGAAACCAAACAATCCTGGGAGTTCAGTAAGGAAATGTCAACACTGTGGAGAATTTTTCGATTCAGAAAATTAAAGGAATCCTGTTTGATGTATATTAACCATATCAATATTAACAACATTCTGCTGGATCTCAGCACTGATTTGAGAGCTCAGGTATTATTGGTCTTGTATTTTAACTAGTTGTGAAAGCACTCAGAGAGTTGTTCTTGGGTTGAACTTGACCTGCCTCTGGGAATGTTTTCTGTTCCATCCATCTTGAAAAGCTTTATTCAAGTGGATTTCTTTCCTACTTCTTATCACTTGCACCTCTTGGGAAAATGAAAAGATGCTCAAATATAGATGTTAACACTGCAGATGTTTTGTTTGGCAATAGTGTCTTTCAGCTTCTCATCTTCAAATATATATATATATATATTGCTGACCACCCATTTCACTTAAAGACAACTCATTTTACTGACATACACCTGGACTCAGATGCCAAAATGAACACTTAATTTAAAATTTCCTTTTTAATTTTGAGTCATAGCTTTATGTTGCAACTCTACTTGTTCGAAAGTTAGATCATGGGGGTTCCTTCCTATGACTTTCAAATAATTAATCAAAATGGTTTTCAATGGGCTATATAGTAAGCAAGCAGAATATTACTAATTATTAGTCATGTAGTATCTTGTGATTTCAAGTAAGAGAAACTCATATGTAAAATGTCACAATAGCCAAGCATACCAGTATACAATTTTACCATTCAGGTTCTTTTTCTGCCAAGTTACCCTGAACCTTAGACTACTGAGAATGTCTTTTTCATTAGGTTTTAACATTGCCCTCTTTTACGTTAAAACATGATCACAATTTGGGTTTCCTGGGGTAGCTTAGTCAGTTAAGCACCCAACTCTTGATTTCAGCTGAGGTCACAATCTCATGGTTCATGGGTTTGAGCCCTGCGTTGGGCTCCATACTGCCAGTGCTTGGGATTCTCTCTCTCTCATTCTCTCTCTGTCCCTCCCTTGCTCTCTTTCTCTCTCTCTCAAATTAAATAAACTTATTTTTTTAATGGTCACAATTTTAAGTAAAGTTAAAGAAAAAACAAGAAGATAGGAGGACATTTAAGATATTCCCATTAGGCATTAAAAATACATAGAGAGAGACAGATGCTCTGGGGTAAATAGCCATTTTCTATTCCAAGTGAACATAAGTCCATTTTTTTTAGGCATCAGGAATTCATTTTACAATGCAAGTGAGAAGACTGACTGGCTGGACAATCCCTCTTGAATATAATTTCAAGTAGCCTCTACATAAGGTTGTCTAGATCTTGGTTGCTCCTAGCAATCAACTACTCCAACACTGTGCAGTCAATCAAATTAGGGTTTTTCTGAGGCCATGCTCGAAAAACAAAGTGAGGTGACTGAGGTACGTGACAAAAAAGAAGAAGGAGAAAAAAAAATTTCCAATTTTCATTTTTCCTCATATCCTATATACTCGTATAGTATCTGGATCAGAATTCCTTTTACTCTTAGCCATTATTGGTCCAGAGACTGAGGAAAAAAGCTAAAAAACAAAATATAGAGTCCAGAATATGTTAACTATCTTATATGCAACATCGCAATTTATATACATATATAATATATATATAATATATATATTAACATATATAATATATAAAAATATATATATTATATATGTTAATATATATTAATATATATTATATATAATTATATATTATTATTATATTATATTATATTATACATATTACATAATATATATAATATATAATATATTATATATTATTACATTACATATTATATATTACATATTATATAATATATATAAAATATATATAATATATAATATAATATAATATATATTATATATTTTATATATTGTATATATACTATATATACTATATATATAATGTATATATATAACATATATATAATTAATATAGTATAATATATAATATAATATATAATATGTATATAAACATTATATATATTACATATATTATATATATAATATATATATAAATTGCAATGTTGCATATATATATGTTGCATATATATATATATATATATATATAATTTATTCTCAAATTGGTTTTCATACAACCCAGTGCTCATCCACCATCACAATTGAAAAGGTCTTCCAAAATGAAGGGATTATCTTTTAAAAATACAGCCCCCAATCCTCTCAGTCTGAACAAGCAAACACGAAAAATGTTTTAGAAATCAAGGAGACAAATATACTAACCACAATCAAATCAAAGAAAGGCTTAACCCATACCAATTCACAGTGGCCATCTAGGAGGAGGAAGAGAGAATACTCAATACTCTGCCCTGGCAGGGCTCAGCACAACAACTATTCTTTCCCAAAGTAAAGGCATAAAGAATCTGAATAAAACTTCCTGAAATGTCATCCTCTACCTCCAAAAGCAGTTTAAGGGAGTGTTCAGAAACCAGAACAAAGAAAATTACTTCAAGAGAAAAGGCTGTTTTCATATCAGCAAACCACAGAGGTTTGTCTGGGTAATGAAATGATGATGGGACATTTTTGTCTGCTTCTTTCTTGTATTTATGTATTAAAATTGTAGTCAACATTTTAAAAATACCCACTCAGAATGACAGGTATTTCCAGATGTATCAGCATTTCAGTCCTCACAGAAGCCATGTTAGTTATTTTTACCCTTTTCCAAATGTGGACCCTGAGGCTCAGTATAGTAGTTAAGGCACTTTCCTAAATGATCAAAATGCAAATTTGGGATTTGGCTTCAAATTGCCAAAATCAAAATCAGTTGTTCTTGTTAGGTCTTGGCTAACTTCTTAAAATTCTATTTAGGAAGGAAGGATATAATGAAGGCTTGAGCACAGAAATCATCTAGAAATCACTGAAGATACAGGGGCTGTAGTGCAGTTTAATTTATAGTGGATTTGACTTGCATTCTTGTATCTAGTTTTCTTTCTGTACAATTGTCAGAGAAGATGAAAGAAATTGGGTACTATTTGGATATGCAACTAATCACAGAAGAACTGCTTTTAGCTTTAACAAAAAGATCCTTTTGTGATCTCAGATTAACATCTTTATTCCTACATGGAACATAAATAACATTTATTGGCTAAAATTATTTCTAATAGGCAAGGCTGTTTCCTGTTTACCACCTAGCAGATAACTATTCGGAAGTCTCTCTGAGTATGCTAAAAGAGAAAAAAAAGCTGATACTGAGCTCTCCTTTTACAAGAGTGAATTTAAATTAACTTTGGTAGCCAGAATTAATGAAACTGGGTAAATGATGCAAAGGTATTCCACAGGGTATTTTGTTTTAATTAGAGATAGGAAATGTGAGTCATTAGAGGTTTTAAAAATGTTGCATTCTATTACTCTTCCATATTTTAAATCTAGGAATATAAAGAAAAACTAAAACATGTTAGCCATTTTAGTTCAGTTTTTAATATGTATCAGTTCTGAATTTAAATTGAGTAAATAGTAAAGAGTTTGATAAAAAGAATATAATCGGGAGGCATTCAGTTACAAGTAATAAATCTTATTAGAAGGCATCTGTTGACTCATAGGCAGCTATGTACTTTACTATAAAGCTACTACAATTCAAACATTATGGCATTACTACATGAATGGACACATACATAAATTAAAAAGAAAAGTATGTCACAAATAATTTCAAATACATCTTGAAGTTTGATCATGATTAAGTGAAACTGTAATCTACATATCTAAAAATAATCATTAAAATTGATGCTGAGAAAACTGCACATCCATTTAAAAGAACATAAAGTTAGGTCTGTACCTCATACCCAACAACAAAGTAAACTACAGCAGTTCCACATGTAAGGAGCTTAAAATGTTGCCACTCCATCCTAACAAGATGTGTCTTTTGCAAATATTTTCTCCTACTCTGGCTTATCTCTTCATTTCTTGACAGCAATTTTCATAGAGCAGAAATTTTCAATTTTAATGATGTCTAAATTAAATTATTTCTTCCATGGACCATGTCTTTGGTGTTGTATCTAAAAAGTCAATGCCATACCCAAGGTCATTTAGGTTTCCTCTTTGTTGTCTTCTAGGAGTTTTAAACTTCTGTGTTTTACATTTAGGTCTATGGTCCAGTTTGAGTTAATTATTATGAAGGGTGTAAGATCTGTGTCTAGATTTTTTTTTTTTTTTTGGCATGTCCAGTTGTTCCAGCACCATTTGTTGAAAAGAGTATCTTTGCTCCATTGTATTGCCTTTGTTCTTTTGTCAAAACTCAGTTGACTGTATTTATGAGGGTCTGTTTCTGGGCTCCTCATTCTATTCCACTGATCTATGTATTCTTTCAGCAATACCACACTGTCTTGGTACTGCAGCTTTATAGTAAGTCTTAAAGTCAGGCAGTATCATTCCTCTAATCTGGTTCTCTCCTTCAGTAATATAATGGCAATTCTGGGTATTTTGCTTCTCCACATAAACTTCAGAGTCAGGGTGCATGGTTGGCTCAGTCAGTTGAGTGTCTGACTCTTGATCCCAGGGATGTGGGATTGAGCCCCGCATCAGACTCTGCACTCAGCGTGGAGCCTGCTTGGGCTCTCTCTCCCTCTCTCTCTCTAAACAACGACGACGACGACAATGACAAAACAATTTCAGAATCAGTTTGCTGATATCCATAAAATAACTTCCTGGAATTTCTGTTGGTATTGCATTGAATTTCTACAGATTAAGTTGGAAAGAATTGACATTTTGACAATCTTGACTCTTCTTATTCATGAACATGGAATATCTCAATTTGTTTACTCTTTGATTTCATTAATCACTTCTTCAGTTTTCCTTGTACATATTTTATTAGATTTATACTAAAGTATTTATTTTTTTATAAAGTTTATTTATTTTGCGAGAGAGAGAGACAGCACATGAGCATGAGTGGAGGAAGGGCAGAGACAGAGGGACAGAGAGAATCCCATGAGGGGCCCAAACTCAGGAACCATGAGATCATGACCTGAGCTGAAACCAATAGTCAGATGCTTAATTGATGGAGCCACCCAGGCACCCCTTATACTAAAGTATTTAAAGCATTTAATTTTTGATGGTGCTAATGTACATGGTGTGTTTTTATTTCAAACTCCACTTGTTCATTGTTGGTATATAGGAAAGCAGATGCCTTTTGTATATTAACCTTGGATCCTCCAACCTTCTCATGTCTTATTAGTTCCAGGAGGGTGTGTTTTCTTTCCTTGCTTTCTTTCTTCTTTTTCTTTCTTTCTTTCTCTTTCTTTCTTTCTCTTTGCCAAATCTTTAAGATTTTCTGTATAGATGATCATGTCATCTGTGAACAGTTTTATGTCTTTTTTTCACAATCTGTACACTATTTATTTCTTTTTTTTTCCTTATGGCATTAGCAAGAACTTTCAGTACAATTTTGAAAAGGAATTAAGGGAGGACATTCTTGCCTTGTTCTGAATCTTAGTGGGAAAGCTTTTAAGTTTCTCCCCATTTGGTATGATGTTAGCTGTAGGGTTTTTGCACATAGTCTTTATCAAGTTAAGAAAGTTTCCCTCTATTCCTAATTTATTGAGAGTTTTTACCATGAGTCAGTACTGTATTTTGTCAAATGGTTTTTCTGTATGTATTGATATGGTCATGTGATTTTTCTTTTGATGTGATGGATTACATTGATTTTTGAATGTTGAACCAGCCTTGCATTCCTGGGATAAATCCCACTTGGTTCCCTTTATACTTTTTAGATTCAATTTGCTAATATTCTGTTAAGGATCTCAGATACAATTTTTATCACATTTCTCTTATGGAAGTTTTGTAATCCTAATAAATTTAAGCTATTAATTAGTCCCATCTAATTGTGCTCTTTATTCACCACAGCAAAACCCTGAGGGAATGTATGGTAAATGGTAAGGTCCAAACTTCTAATTCTTTTATTTATATACTAGTGACACCATCCCTCAACAAGTGTTCAAAGCTGATGTTTTACTTTTAAAGTCAGATATTGCTCACTGCATTCATTCACTAGAGGGGAGGCTTCTAGGAAGGTAGGGAGTATTAGTGGGGCTGCAAGCCAGTCTCATGATGAACGTGACATTTGAGAAAAGACCTAAACAAGTGAGTGAACAAGTTATATAGATACTGGAAAGAATAGCATTTCATGCAAAGGGAACAGCAAGTGACAATTTTGCCTACTATATTTTTGGAGTATCAAGGACCAAGGAGTATACAGTGTCTGGAACAGAGTGAGAAAAAGTAAAGATGGAGGAGAAGAGGTCAAGTATAAACATGGAGGGTAGTCGTGTAGGACTTTGCACAGCTTTGCAGGGTTTCAGCTTTTAACTCTGAGTGAGAGGGGAAGATGCTGAAGTCACATACTTTATCTGACTCGTATTCTCAAAAGGTTGCCTGGCCACTGTGTTGGGAACAGATTTCAGAGAGGATAATAATCAAGGTGGGAGACAATGAAAGCTTAATCCTGGTAGCAATAGCAGAAGTGGAAGGAAATTGTCAAATTCTAGCTATACTTCAAAGATAGAATGGACACATTTTGCTAATGTACTGGATGTGAAAGAAGAGAGAAAGAAAAAAGTCAAAGATAAGTCACAACATTTTGTAACTGAATACCCAGTAGAATGGAAATGCTCTTTCCTGTTTTGGAAAGTCTATGGGAAGAGCATGTGTGGCTAGCTGTGTGTTTGTTTGGAGGGTATATTAACTTTTAAAGGCCTATTAAATAACAAAGTAGTGATGTCAAGTAACCAGTTGGATATATGAGACTTTAGTTCAGGAGCGAGGTCTGGGCTAGAGATAAAAAGTTGAGAGTAATTATTATTAACGATATTCTAAGCTATGAACTTGGATGAGATCATCAAGAGAATTTAAGTGTGGAAAGAAAAAGATGGAATGCAAGAACAGAGCCAGGAACAGCCCAGCATTTAGAGATTAAAGAGATGAGTTGGTAACAGCAAGGGAGGTGAAGAAGGGGTGCCAGAAAAGTGGGAGAAATCCCAGAAGTGTGTGGTATTCTGGAAATCAAGTGGAGAGAGTCTTCCCAGAAATTCTAATTCTATGGATAGGTTAAGGGTGTTGAAAAATAAAACCAGAGAACTTCTACACAATGTAGACATACAGATTTGCTCTGCACCCTTCCTGTATATCTTAATATTCTGTTAACTCTGTATATTGCCTCAGTATCTTAACATTATATCTAATAACAATAGATTATGAATTATAGATTATGATTTTGTTTATATAAATGAACAGTATTTTATGAGTAGTATAAGTGTTACATTCTCAAATTGTGCTTGATTAATTACTTTTTGTATTTCCTTTTCTTTTTCAAATACAATTTATTTTTTAGAGCACTTTTAATCTCATAGCAAAATTAAATGGAAGGTATAGACATTTCCCATATATCCCCTGCCCCACACATGCATAGTCTCCCTCATTATCAACAATCCCCACCAGAGTGGTATATTTGTTACAGCTGATGAACTTACAATTAGCATTATCACCCAAAACATCACTATCACCCGAAGTCCCTAGTATGCATTAGGGTTCACTCTTGGTGTCCATCAGTAGGCTTGGACAACTGTATAATGATATATATTCACATTACCATATCATACGGAGTAGTTTCACAGCCCTAAAAATCTTCTGTACTGTCTATTTATTCCTTCCTCCTCCTTTTAAAAAAATTTTTTTTTTTTTAACGTTTATTTATTTTGGAGACAGAGAGAGACAGAGCATGAACGGGGGAGGGTCAGAGAGAGAGGGAGACACAGAATCTGAAACAGGCTCCAGGCTCCAAGCTGTCAGCACAGAGCCCGACGCGGGGCTCGAACCCACGGACCATGAGATCGTGACCTGAGCCGAAGTCAGCCGCTTAACCGACTGAGCCACCCAGGCGCCCCTCCTTCCTCCTCCTTTTAATCCCTGGAAACCACTAATCTTTTTACAGTCATCTCTCCCGTCTCTCGCACCCTGGCCAACCACTGATGTTTATATACTGACTCCATAGTTTTGCCTTTTACAGAATGTCATGTAGTTGGAATCATACAGTATGTTGTTTTCTCAGATTGGCTTCTTTCACTTATTAATATGCATTTAAGGTTCTTTTATGTCTTTTCATGGCTTGATAGCTCATTTCTTTTTAGTGCTGAATAATGTTCTATTGTCTGGTTGTACCCTAGTTTATCCATTCACCTGCTGAAGGACATCTTGGTTGCTCTCAAGTTAGGGCAATTATAAATAAAGCTGCTATAAACACCCTTGGGCAGGTTTTTGTGTGGATATAAATGCTCAAGTTTTGATAATTCTAATTCAGAAACTTGCTGTATTTTATTTTTGACTTAATTATATTTAGTTCCCTGAATTATTCCTGTTTCCTTTGGGGTCTGTGGTTTTGTTTGTACACTTCGTTGCTTGCATAAATTTGCCCAGGTTTTCTCAGTTTTTGTTCCCTTTATTCCTTTCTTTCTTTCAACTTTACTTACCTACTGATTTACTTATTTATTTACATAAAGAACTAGAGTTCATGGAGTTGGTGTCCGCCGCAGGTTTTCTCTGCCCTTGTGAAGGTGTTTTCTGTCTAATAGGCCTCTCTCATGAATGAGAGTGCTGTTTACCTATTTAGAAAAGGGGATTCAGGGTGGTCTGTCATTTGTCTCCTCAATGTCTCTGTGTGCATGTCTGTGTATTTGTGTATGACTTTAGGCTCTTGAATACCCTTTTTAAGGTCAATGTAAAATATTTCTATTTCTTGGACATATATAATTTTCATGATAGTGAATTTGTAAATATAAATTTCTCATATTTTTTCACTGGAAAAAAATCATCTCTTTTAACAGATTTATTACATTTTGCTTCTTTGTGTTGTTTTCTTTGGTAAGTATTACAAATAACTTGATTTTAAAGTGAAAGGAAAATTATCTGAGAAACAACTGAACTTCATGTTTTCAATCCATGTCTTGAAACTTCAGTCCGGAGATACTCTCAAAATACTTTCACTGATTAGCAGAAATGCCTTATGTCCTGTACAACAGTCAGTGAAGATAAACAGCTCATTGATTTTGGACAATAAAGTCCTAAATTAAAGGAGAATAGGAGGGTGTTCTTCCAAGATTTTGAGAACTCTGCAGCTTTGTATTTCTATATATGTTTTCTACTATAGTAAACAAGGAAGAAAAATGTAACAAATTTACCTTATTTTTTTATCCACTAATTTGCTCACCATCTAAGAACTCCTTTGAGCATTCAATTACTCATGTTATAGAACTATCCTTTTCTTACTCTATTAGTAACCAGGCCTGTTTGGTAGACCCAACTTATAAAGGAAGGACACCTATGAACCTACTTTGCTCGTTCCAAAGACCCATTAAAGTACTTTGGGGCATTAGCATAAAGAGGGCTTCCTTTTGTTTGTGCATGTGTGTGTGCTTATTTGTTGTGATACATCAGGCTATAGTAGCACTGTTATGGGCTTTCATTTCTGGCAAACTTTTTGTTTCTTACCAAGAAACATCTTTATTGGGTCATGCCAAATAAGTACTTGCCTGATTCTTCATACATCCGTTATTTAATTATCATCCTAATTGTACAGCCACGAACTTGGTCAATATTTGTTAATTTCACCCTTCAATTTATATACACTTTTTTTTTCTTTTAAAGTTTATTTATTTTGAGAGCGAGAGAGAGAGAGAGAGAGAGAGCGAGCAGGAGAGGGACAGAGAGAAAGGGAGAGAGAATAAATCCCAAGCAAGTTCTGCACTGTCAGTGCAGAGCCCAATGCAGGGCTCAACTTCATGAACCGCAAGATCATGCTCTGAGCCAAAACCAAGAGTTGGTCCCTTAACCTACTGCCCCACCCAGACTCCCCAATTTGTATATGCTCTTATGAAGAGAGTTCTACCACACTGATGGTAGACTCCATCTGAGCATGCTCAAAACAGCACAGGGAGTTATTCATAGGGAGGGTGTTCTCAAAGGCTGATTGACAGTATTAATGCTGTAGATTGACCTAATGGCAAACACATATGGTTCTTATGCCTTCCTGCTTCTGATAATAGGTATTGACAGACTCTGGATCACAACAGTTGAACCCAGCAGGGGTAATTTTCCACTATCTGTGGCATGACTATGCCTAAGGACATATATCTTATCTACCATTTATCTTTTTTTTTTTTTTTTTAATGCCACATAAATATAAGGCTGTCACTTTCTGGGACAATAAACTTTCTTTGGCTATGACAGATTCGAAGTAGATGCCACTCGTTAGAAACATGTCTGAATTATGTGAATTTCTGAATTGGGTTCCTTGACCAGATTAAAAAACTGTTTTTCCTCTTAGTTTCTTGTTTAAACAAGATGAATTAGTCTAATCTATGTGGCCAAAAAGTAAAACTACTGAAATGTCATGCTTTTATCATTGTTATTTTGAGATAATTTAATAAACAATATGGAGATATTGTGTTACTAATAATTACTAGCATGTAAAAATTATTTTCTAAGCCACGCATTGCTTTAAGCTTTTAAGAAATTTACTTATCATTCATTCCTTACAATAACCCTCTGAGATTGTTACTGTCATTTATCACCATTGATGAAGAAGCTCAGTTTCAGGTGAAGAAATTTAGGCACAGAGAGGTTAAATAACTTGCCAACCATTGCACAGCTTACAGTGTTGGAGCTGAAATTCAGACCCTGACTGCCCAGCTCCTGAATATGTACACTTAGCTGCTATGCCAGTTGGCTTTATCAGTGACTATCACATTTATTTAACTGGACTTTAAATTCAGATGAACAATTTTTTCTCAGTTGCAAAGAAATAACTTGACAAGCCCAGACTGCAATGCTTGGGATGCAAGTCTGTGTCCATATCTGAGAAGCCTAAATAAACCATGTGACTTCTAAAACACTGGGTATTTACTCTGAGACTTGTTATATGAGTTTGCATTAAAAATAACATATCCTGTTATGAATGAGTGTAAGAATGGCATTCTACAGGTGATAGACCCAACAAATGTAAAATTCCTTGAGCAGCAATGAAAAACTGAGAAGGTATTTCCCGCGACACTAAATGGTGGTTGAACACTTAACTTTGTTCACAAACCTTAACCTCTAAGTACTTTGTCAATATGCTGCTATTATTCTACTCAAAGTCCCTTGTTATCTCCTTTAATAAATAAGCATGGTGCAATACAGTCTCAGTTGGTATAGTATGAATAAATTATTTGCAGTTTGGGTTAAACCTGTGCCTTAATGAGTGTCTTCAATTCGGGGGAGACACGGTTTCATGATTTCCATTCTCTATGCATACTATCACCACATAAACTAATTCCAGAAGGAAAAAGCTATGGTTATACAGATCCTATCGTAGAGTGATACATTTGCTCAGGGATATTTTATAAACACAAGTCACTGGTAAATTGAGGGCAACCATTAACCAATGAATTATCCTAAACTTGATTCTTCTGAGACGCCCTTTATTCCAACGGTGTTCACTGCCATCCTTCTCTTTCTCCTTTGGAATTAAGAACTAAGCCTTATTCTAAGGTTCACCTTTTTTTTTAAATAAGAAATTTATTGTCAAATTGGTTTCCATACAACACCCAGTGCTCATCCCAACAGGTGCCCTCCTCAAAACCCCTCACCCACCCTCCTCTCCCTCCCACTCCCTATCAACCCTCAGTTTGTTCTGTTTTTAAGAGTCTCTTATGTTTTGGCTCCCTCCCTCTCTAACCTTTTTTTTTTTCCCCTTCCCCTCCCCCATGGTCTTCTGTTAAGTTTCTCAGAGGAGAAAGCAGGAAAAAACCTCTCTGACCTCAGCCTCAGCAATTTCTTACTTGACATATCCCCAAAGGCAAGGGAATTAAAAGCAAAAATAAACTATTGGGACCTCATGAAGATAAAAAGCTTCTGCACTGCAAAGGAAACAATCAACAAAACTAAAAGGCAACCAACAGAATGGGAAAAGATATGTGCAAATGACATATCGGACAAAGGGCTAGTAAACAAAATCTATAAAGAACTTACCAAACTCCACACCCGAAAACCAAATAATCCAGTGAAGAAATGGGCAGAGAACATGAATAGACACTTTTCTAAAGAAGACATCCAGATGCCAACAGGCACATGAGAAGATGTTCAACGTCACTCCTCATCAGGGAAATACAAATCAAAACCACACTGAGACACCACCTCATGTCAGTCAGAGAGGCTAAAATGAACAAATCTAAGGTTCACCTTTTAATTCTCCTGCCATACAACTGGTCACTCTCCCTACCAGCTGCCACCAGATGCCAAAAACAAGTTCAAGTACTTTGGGGTCATGACACAAATCATTTCTATAGAGATAAACTTCTGTCCAAAAAAGGGCTGATTCTAGAATAAATATACGAGGAAATGAATTGGAAAAATGACTGGAATCAAGTGAGTACGTGAGAGACCAGCAGATAACAGATATGTGTGTCTGAGTATGTCTCTTAAAGAATAATGTTTTCCATGAGAAAAAAAAAAGCTCCTATTTCTCCCAAAATTAATCCAATTAATATCTCTGAATAATTTCAAGACCATATGTGTGTGTACTTAATGTTAGCATTATATATTGCTTGTGTTACGTTCTCCCTTCTATTCACAGGGATATATAGCCTTTTTAAGGTTTAACCTTTAGCGCTGATTTTGTATACAGCCTAAGTTTCACACAGGAAGGATCAGTTCAAGGATTTCTTCCTCCCATAGCATTGATATGAGTTCTATTACTTAATTTCGCTTTGATGGATTTGCAGATGACACTCCACGATAGTGCTGCTGGTGGAAAACACAAGACAACCAAACGTGGGAAAGACTCTGGAACTCTTACAGGGTGTTTTCATGGTCTGCGTCAGAATTCTATGCAAGGTGTTCTGCTGAGTTGGCAGTGAAATGAGAATGGAAAGTTAGAGTTAGTGTGTCAGTGACTTTCAATTGGTATTTTTTTTTCTGTTATGTATTGAAGATTACATAAAAATCAGAAGACAAATGGTTAAGAAAAAAAGATGTCATAATACATTCAGCATTTACCTAGACTCACAGATGCATAGAACGTGAAGAACTGGGTTGTGAGAGCTAAACTTATTCCAACTCCTTTATTTTATAGAAACTTAGAAGCTCAAAGAGGGAGCCAATCCTCCAAGGATCAGACGGTGGATCGTGATGAAGGAGACTCCTTGGATTCTATGAATAAGGTGGTAATGAAGCATTAAGTGCTCCTTTACCTAAGAACGTGCAGCTTAATCATAGAGTTTGAAGGTTGGGTTTCTCCTTTGTTTCCTTTTTATATCCTTGTGGGCTGTATTCTTTCCGTTGCTCTCTAGAAAGGATTTTACAATAAATATACTGTCTTTAGCCCTTAAGTTTTGAATTGTAGGTTGAAGTTCTCAGTTGGGAAGAACACTGAATTTCAGAAAGTTAACAGATTGTTGTTAAAGGAAATCAAAATAATTATAATGCTGAACTCCCTGGTATAACCTGTGCACTTCAAGGGTCAAAATACTATTTGTAAAGTGATTTCAAAATGTAAAAATATCAACTGTGGTATATAACCTACACCATGCTGTGTATGGAATTAACACATGTAGAGTGCTTAGAACTAGGTGCCATTCTAAATGTTTTTAAATTGATCTTCTTATTGTCGTTGTTACTATAATTATTATTGTATTAACCGTCCTTGAAAAAGTTCCCCAGTAGCACTCACAACAGAGCACTTTTGTTGTCTATTCTCTACATTCCACGTAAGGTTCCTATCAAAGCCTGCAGGGCTGTTTTCAGATATCTTCTACCTCTGTAACTATTTGTCACAGTAAAAATGAAAGGACTTTTGGCTTACCTTGATCCACAAGCCAGGATTTTTATTTTTTCCCATTCATACATATTGGTGAACAGATGTGTGACAATGACTCCATGGGGCTCTCAGCCGGGCCCAAATAGCCAGGTTCTGTGTAACTCTACTATCAGGCCCGGATGTTGGTCCTTTAAGACCCAAAAGAATAGCAACTAAGACATTGATATTTCAGGAATAGGAGGTATGCTTTTTTTTTTTTTTTTAACTAGTTGAACATACCAAAAAAGGAAAAGGAGAGATGTTTTGTATCACAACTTTTTGAGAAATACTCAGAGAACTCTAGGATGTGGCTGACATTCTCCCCATCAGGCAGAGCTTCCTGAGTTACCACACCTTTCACTATAAATACATTTTTTAAGTGATGGCAATAATTCTGTGACTATACCGCTCAATTCCCCATAGCACCAGTACTGAATATATTAAAGAGAAGGAAAATATCTGTCTTATTGCTTCTGGCATAACCCCTAGATCTCTTTTATTTCTATACTCCCTCAAATATAAGGCAGAATATTAACATGAATTCTCTTTAAATACTAACAAGAAATGTGGGTATAAGTGGGAGACAGTCAAGGTGAACTTTGCCATAGCATTGTGCTAATTTTGTCATAAAGCAGGCATACAAACCTAAAGGATGTAATTTAGAGGAAACGGTGTCCTGTCTAGCCTCTAGGAACTAGAACAAGGAGCAGAAGGCGAGAGGACTGAGATTCTGGATAAATCAAACAATTGTCTCCTAATTATAGCTGTATAACAGGGAACAAACTGCCATGGAAGGCTGTAATCTGTCTGAAGACAGCTAAGACAGTACCGTAGTTATGTCTTTCATGTACAGTTGTTCAAGCACAGACTGGTTGATCATTGATCAGAGATGCTACAGAAGAGAGTTTTGCCCCAAACTTGAGAGTTAACAAGATCACTTTCAGCTCTAAAACCTACAATCTTAATTTAATCACTCGCCCCAGCCATCATTAAGAGTGACCTCAAATAATTCCAACCCCGTTCATGTAATCATACAGTTTTTACACACTCAATCAATACACCTTAAGTGACTATGTCTGGTCACTGTTCCAAGGCTGGCATAGAACAGGGAATAAGAAAAGCGACATAGTCTCTGCCATTGTGGAGCTTGTGTTCTTTGGGAGTAGTTCTTCAAAATATAAATAGACACAAAAGATAAGTGTTACTTTTATTATCCCATTCCTGTTCTTGAAAAATTAGTAAGTGCTGTGAAGGAAATAAAATAAGGTAATATGATAAATTATGACTAAGTTAGGCTACCAGGATAATCAAGAAAAAAATATTTTTAAGGAGTGAGTGCCAAAGAACAGAATGGAGTCATTATAGGAAAAACTTTCTGGAAATAATCCAAAAAAATGAACATGGCAGGACCAAAGCCCCTGAGGCAAGATCAAGCTTAACCACAACCAAGGAACAAAAAGAAGCTAAAAGGTTAGGTCAGGAGATAACCATAAAAATTTACACCAGCTGGTCCCTAACTTCAACTATACATGGATATTCCTTACAGCGAGATAGACATGCATATTATCCAAAATAAAAAAAAAAATGTTGATTTGAAATTACATTGGGAATTCTGAGACTCTTGACAAGGGCACAACCTTATTAAAGATCACAGCCATCATTTTCAAAAGCTTCACTTTGGCAATCACTTGCAGACATTTAACAGGGGTGTTTAATATCCTCCCTAAAAGATTGGGCAGGGAAGAACAAACATTCTAGCATGTCTGCAATGTGAACCTAGTGTCTCACAATTGAAAATTGGCTGGAGCTTACCCTGCTGACTGCTTTGCCAGCAGTCCAGCATTTAAAGTCTTGAATTCCTGTCCGTTCATCTGTAGTTGTGTTTATGTCTCTCACTTAAGCAGTTTTCAACACACTTCTGTGGTTCTTTTGATATAGTGAACGTGCAGGTGTATGTCTGACTATGCCAGGGATTGTGTCCAGATCTAGTCTTTATTGCTAAAACAGACATCTTTGAGTATTTGAATCATTGCATATGCCATATTTACTCTTGTGTAGGTAGGCCAATTTTCCTCCAGCTAAAGATATAACTTAAAATTATTTCTCCCCACTTACTCCTCCACTTTTCCCATTGCTTATGCTAAATAATTCAGCTCACAGTTCCAAAAGTGAATGTGAGTCACCCAACCCATCTACATTCTTGCAGGGTTAGCGAGAAGGTCAAAGCATGCAGAAAAAGGAGTCTATACCCAACAGACTTAGACAAAAACCCTGGCTATCTATCTCAACAGATCAAAATAACTGCTTCAACTAGACCGAGATTTTATTTTTATTTTGATCTCATTTCCTGGAACACAATTTGTGGAGACTGGTTAGGCATGGGAGTGAAAAATTCATTGGAGCTAGCCTATTTCTAAAGTCTCCTCTGAAGCTCAGGTTTTGAAGCCTTTGCAATTATGAATTGGAAATCCATGTGTTACATAATGCATTTCTGGAAAAATGCCCAAGACACATATGCACTCTACAAAAGTCTAATACTAACATTAATCTAATGAGTGGTATATTAGAAATATGATTTGTGTACATCCTAATGGAAAGCATATTTCCTGAGCAAAGCTTGCGGATTAAAATGCAAAAAATAACTCCATCCCCTAAACATAGCTTCCAGCCACCACATCAACCAATAAGATCAGTTGGTGCATCTTTCCAGAATGCTGAGTGATTGCTCTTCTTTTTGTTGCCCAAGGGAAAGCACTTTTCAAATCTTGTGCAGGTGTCTTAGAGAGACTACCTAGCAAGAAAGAAACCGAATTCTTCTTTATTAGCCCCTGGATGACTGTTTTCATACATAAGCTTATTTTTTAATACTAGTTCATTTTAAAATGCAACAAAAAAACCAAGCCCCTGTTTATCCCAGGGGGTTAATTTGGTTAAACTTGATACATCACATTGTGACTGGCTTCATATTTTACTCCAAAAGCCACATCATCTTTTATCTTTTATTTACAGTGATCATCACACTCATTTCTCAACTAAGGCAGGTACTTCAGGGAGAGCTGGCATTGATCTTTAATTTTTTTTTTCTTTTTGTAATGCGTACTTTTTGACCCTTAAGAAACAGCACTGACAGGAGTTTTGTTTTGTTTAAAAAAAAAAAAAAGCAAGAGTTTTCAGACTGGGGATTCTTTTTTAACCTGCTAAAGACAAAATCAGGGGCACCTGGGTGGCTCAGTCGGTTGAGCACCCAACTTTGGCTCAGATCATGATCTCACGGTTTGTGGGTTCGAGCCTCACGTTGGGCTCACAGCCTGGAGCCTGCTTTGGATTCTGTGTCCCCCTCTCTTTCTGCCCCTCCACTGTTCATGCTCTTGTTTCTCCCTGACTCTTAAAAATAAATAAATGTTAAAAAAATAAAAAATAAAAGAATCAGTCTTTGTCACCCAGTAGGTGACTTGGCTATAATAAAATCAGCATCCCACTATTTTTTTTTCTTTTTCTGAGAGAGAGAGAGTTCTAGCAGGGGAGAGGGGCAGAGGGGGAGAGAGAGAGAGAGACAGAGAGACAGAGAAAGAGAGAGAGAGAAGAGATCTTAAGCAGGCTCCACACCCAGTGAAAAGCCTGATGTAGGGCTTGATCTCATAAACCACGAGATCATGACCTGAGGGGACATCAGGAGCAGGACACTTAACCAACTGGGCCACCCAGGCATCCCTCACCATTTTTTAAGTGTATTTGTCTTCAGAAGATATGGAGCCTGAACTGAATGTTTCATGTAACTGACTTCTGATTAACAGGTGAGAGTGAGGAGAGGCTCTAAAGAGCGACTTCAATGGCGTAGGAGATGAGAATTTAAATGCTCTTTGCCAAGTACAAATGAATTCCTGGGTAGAACCTAGAGTCAAGGCCAACAGATTCATAATTGCATTTTAAGGAATCTAAATCCCATCTAGTTGTCCTGACAAGCAGCCAAAAGGAACTGCAAATCAAGATATATACAGAACTGAGCTGTCGGGCAACAACAATCCCTTTTCTCATGTCACGTGCTGCCAGTAGGGGCAGTGGAACTTGAAACTGAGATCCCAGGGATTCAGTCACTGTGGGGTAGGGCCAGCCAGATTAACGCACACCCACGGTGCAGCAAAGTCAGCAGCCGAATTTAGACTTATAGATTCAAACAAAATTGACCCTGACTCCAACTTTCTCTCTCACGTTGTGGTCATGTTGCTCCTCTTAAGGCTTCTGTTTCCTCCACAACCAGTACTTTCCTAATACGACCAACATTTTTCCTCTTCTTTAGCAAAGTCTTTCTTGGGCTCTGCATTTATTTTTGAGTCTGATCATCTGTTCCATTTCCACCCCCTCAGAAGAAACATGGATAATGTCCTCTGTGATGCCTCAGAATCAAAGGTGCTCCCTTAAATGATATCGGTCAAATGTTATTATCATCCTGCACGTAGATCTTTGGTCTTGAGTGCATATTAAGAAATACCATCATCTTTTACTGCTTCTGGCATGATTACAAATTAGTGCTCTTCTAAGAAAGCCCTAGAGAGCACAAAAATGAGGATTTTATTAAGAGTCGTCGTGATAGGAGATAGCTTGATAAAAAAGGACTGAACATTGGAACTGGGGTCCATTAGGAGCTCTGTCACCAGCTAGCTGCAAATATTCCAGCAAGTCTCTTAGTTCTCTGGTCTTCAGCTTCTTCGTGAAAAATGAGGTGTCTGGGGTAAATGATCTCTGCAATCCCTTCTAGTCCTACAACTCCAGACACAGAAAAGAGAAGGAGCACTATTTCATTAGTGTTCCTGACTCTCTTTATCTAGTAAGAGATTCTTATCACATTACAGTGTGATCTCTCTTTCTCAAACTGGATTTCCAGGAAGGTGGTGGAAGGCCCTTACAGGGTTAATTTACTTAGCTTTTGGTTTAGATTCCGCAGGCACATTGTGTCCAGCCTTAATATTTTACACTGTAAGCCATATCATCTTTTATCTTTTATTTATAGTGATCCTCATATTAATTTCTCAATAGCAGCTGGTGCGGCAGGAGGGACAAGTCATTGATCTTCCAATTTATCCTCTCCTCTTACATATCCTGAGGTCGAGGCAGCCTGGAGAGATTGATGGAGCCCTGGCACCCACCCAGCAGCTGTGTATTCCTCATGCATGAAAATCAACCACAGGAAACTGAAATTCGACAATTGGCAGCAATATCAGCCACCTCCGTAATAAATATAGCAGGGTATTCTTTAATAATTGAATGGGGTGTCAGATTGGGTAATAGGAAACCGCCTGTGTAACAGTGCCAGCAGGGCTTTGGACTGACCAGGATGTGGTACATTTTGGGATGCGGGTGCAAGTGGGGAAGGCTGCTTGCAGATGTCAGCCTCTCATATAAGCAAACATTCTTATTTCTCGATTCTCAAGCAACTCAAGATAGAGTGAGCAATGCTTCCTTGCTTTTCGGTAAAGACAAATACTTTTTATGAAATATATATTGTTTAATTTTGCAAGAAAGATAAAAGATCCTTATAGGTCATGTTATTGCCCAACAATGTAAAAGAAAAGGCTCACTGAGCCACATCCACTATATTCATCACAGGTACCAGGTGAACACTTATGCCCAGAGCTTTGAATCACTTACAGGTTTTCACATAGGGACAAAGCACTAATTGATTCTTTTTTTCTTTTTAATGTTTATTTTTGACAGTGGGGGAGAGAGAGAGAAAGAGAGAGAGAGAGCGTGCATGCGAGCACAAGTGGGGGAGGGACAGAGAGAGAGGAAGACACAGAATTTGAGGCAGGCTCCAGGTTCCGAGCTGTCAGCACAGAGCCCGACGTGGGGCTCGAACTCACGAACTGCGAGATCGTGACCTGAGCATAAGTCGGACGCTCAACCGACTGAGCCACCCAGACACCCCACCACTAATTGATTCTTAAAGGAAGGTCTTTATTCCTTGTCATGGCTAAGTAGTGACCTCCACTAGGCCTAGCTGTGGTCTTAGTGGACTCAAGCCCCTGACAGCAGTTTAACCCTGAGCTGGCTACCTCTTCCCCTGCCTGCCCCTCAGCTAACCATTCCTGTTTAAACTCAGGTGTGGGACGCTTACTTGATCATCAGCTTTGTGTCTGCCTAGATGAAAACCCACCCGCTGAGGCCTAGCCCTCTCTCATTTATCCGTGGCTGGGAAAACAATTGCTAAGTATGGAATCAGAGTTTCCCGTTAGGCCACATAGATGACACTGTGGTGGCAGGACAGCAGAAAGCCCACAGGCGTGGCTGATGTGGAACAACGAGGAGGCAAAGCTTCCCCATTACCAGCCTGTGAAAATATCCCATTCCTCTTGGTTATTACTCAGCATGCATGCTATAGAGACACACATATTATCTCTGCATTTTTTTTTTGATAATAGAGTGACTAATAATGCCCTCCAGGGATAAACTGGAGAGTCAAGCTGCTCAGAAATTTCAGGCACAGAACTGCCAGGAAACTATTTACTTCTAACAAAACATGTTACAGGGATTCTGAGTGTACATGGGGTTTGAGCAATGTTATGATTTTCACAGATAGAGCCTCACAAAGGGTTCCGCCCCGTGTGCACTTTATCTTCCTCTGATGAACAGAGGCTGAGTCGATCCCTTTCAGTGTCGAAACCACAACAAATACGTTAAATGGCTTAACCTCATACACGACCATTGTCTGAAATAAACAGACAATAAAAATGTAGAATTCCAACAGGATTGCACAATTCATACATTTCTAAAAATTTTGTTTCTCTTTGTTCCTTCAGTTTAAATACTAATTTCTCTTTTTGTTCTCTAGTCAGGCTTTATTCCACACTTATTTACCGGTATTAATGAATAAAACTTCAAGTGGAACCTGGCTCATAGACAAAAATTAAGACTTCTAAAACGCAGTATTATCTTGTGCGGAACAAGTCAGACTCACTGAATATGATGAGTAGAGTTTCTGGACGGCACCTCCCCCCTCCCAGCGTTATCATTAGCAGGGTGGTAGAAACAGTGGTAAGAGTAACAGTAATAAAGTAGTGGTAGTAATGATACTGTGTGTTCCTACAGAACGTTAACAACCTTCAAAATATTTGTAAGTGAGTTGTTTCCCCGGACCTTCAAAATAATCATATGTGGTAGGCAGGCTGGTGCTCTTAATTCCTATGTAACACGTGAGCAGACCAAATTCCAGAGATATTAAGCAATCCACGCAGCTACGAAGCCAATTAGGTTCTCTGACTGCTAGCGTAGGTTCCTCTTTATGAATTAGTAAGACATATTATAAAGTAACAACACTAATAATCAAGAAAGAAGCCAAAACCACATATCCCCAGAGCTTTCCTCGTAAGAAGAGTTTGGAGGTAGCTCTTACTACATGAGGGCTATTAGGAGCCAAAGGAGAATTTCTGGGTTCAGTAAAATGTGTCAATCTGGGAGGGGGAAGTATAGGTAATTTCAAAAATGCAACCTGTAAGATGAAAGACATCTTGATATTTGCCCCAAAATAATTCAAATTGGGGTACTAAAGGGCTGATATGTCTTGAGACAGTTTAAAAACATACATTCCCTAAAGAAAGATCCTGCTTACCTATACTTTATAGCCTTAGCTGCAGAGTTTATGTGAACTATTTCTCCTACATTCCCATCTAAAATATTACTCTCTATGAGACAGGAACACTGAAATATATGACTCTTTTGAGGAAGCAGAGTTCTGGAGGATTTGGAGCCCATGCACATGAAAATCACTTAAGAGTAAACACATGAATGAGGAGGGTCAGGATAATTGATGTCTGTCACTGACTATTAAGGCATGCTTCATCCAGGAAGGGAGTCCTTTGCAGCCATAACTCTTCTTGCCACATGTGATCACTTGCTGTGAATCTATGTGACTCTCCAGGTGCCTGCTCGGATCTGGCCTCCTGCAGAAGAGCTCTGAAGCCCTCAGGGGGAGAGCGGGTCTGCCTGGTGTCGGACCTATAACAACCTTCTCTCCATCTATGTGAATCAGGATCATTGGGCGAATGACTCAGGCAGTCAGGGATCCTACTCAGTAAAAGTTCAACCAGATTAGCAAATCTTTGAAAAGTCAAAATAAAGACACATAAAATGGTTGGACGCAGCGCCTAAGGAGCCTAACCTTATTGCACACACAGTTATCTTTAGTTGAATTACATGCCCTTCCTTAAGATGCAGTCTGATATTATCAAATGAACAAACCTTAAAAATGCCAAAGTGAATCGAGCAGTACAGAGGAGTCAAAAAAAGGGAAAAGTGATGATCATACAGATTCGAATGATTAAACACTAACTTGTGTCTTGAAGAGGGACAAAGGGTCCCTGGAAGAAGAAAAATAAGGAATGCTAAGGCAGAACAGCAAGAAGGAGTATTTACCACCACTAAGAATATTAATAAGAATCTGCATCACTGGTTACTTAGGAATTCAGGAAATTTTCTTTGCTTTATCTTTACTGAAAGCCACCTAACATAAATCCCAGAACTGCTGAGAAACATGCTTGTCAAACCTTTGCAACAGCTTGGGACTCTGCTATATAAACTTTGGGAGCCTATTAACTTGAAATTGAAAGCCCTTTGAAAATAGATGTTCTTATCTGTTTTGGCATATTCATCCCCTGTAGGAGAGTTGTGATTCAAAGAACTCAAAATAATAATATATTAAAAAATAAAAAAACCCAGCAGTTCAGGAAACAGCACTTCAAAAGGCTTAAATCTGGAAGCATTTCAAATACGAGGTTTAGGATTACCAGTATGGTTTCCTAATCTCCCAATTATTTCAGAATAAGGGCACTTTTAGGTATCTCTCTTTTTGGAATCACTGGGAATATCAATTAAATGTAACAAATTAAGAGAATTTCCCTTGAGATGTGGGAACATATTATACTTGATGGCCTTCTGCTAGAGGTTAACAATTTGTCTTTAATCAATCCAGAGAAGTTTTATAAATCCAAGAAATTTGATGGCAATAATTTAGGGCTCATTT